>NC_067404.1:13044898-13344898 GCF_016432865.1 Antechinus flavipes
ACCCAGGCAACCACTTGTTACCCAAGCAACCACTGGTATTGTATAGATGCCGGCTGACGCAGAGAAGGAGAAACTATGTTCAATATGCACAACAGAGATGTGGGAGGCAGGGGTGGTTTGAGGTGGGGGCCGTGGGCTCCCCACTGTTTCTGTCCCTGATGTTGTCACTCACTCAGTCTTTCCTCCCATCTTTCTTTGTTCCTCTTCGCTCTCTATCTCGCCAAATTCCTCTTATTCTCCCTCCCACTCTTTTTTCTTCCTTTTCCCCTTTCCCCCTTCTCCCTTCCATACATCCCTTTACCCTATCGTTCATGCTTCCCTCCTCTCCTTCCCCAGCCCTCCATCCTTTTTTCTAATCTGTTCCCTCTCTCTGAGCCCCTCCCTTCCCTATGCTTCCCTTTTCTCCCGTCCTTCCCTCTGTCTCTCCATCTTTTTTTTCCCATTCCTTTCCTCTCATCTCCCACCTCCTTTTCCCATTCGTTTTCCTACCCCTTCTTCTTTCCCTTTCCTCTACTTTTATTAACTATCACAGTTGGAAGGAACATCAGCAAAACCACCAGCACAAAAACAAACAAAAATCCAGAATAAATATGCCAGAAAAAAGCATCAGAACAAAAATCCTTTCTCCAATATGCCCAACAAGTGGTTATCCAGCCTTTTCTTGAAGCCCTCCAGGGTTGGGAGACGCACTAACTTTCATTTTTGTTACCTAAAATGAAACCAAATCAGCCCAAATATGTCTCCCCAATTTTCCCACATCTAGTCAATAAATCCCCCAAATTTAAGTCCCTCTCATATGTCAGGTGCAGTTCTGGGCCCCAGAGGTGCAAACATAAAAATGAAACAGCTCCTTCACTCAGTGAACTTACATTCTATAAAGGAAGACAACAGGTTCACACATGAGTATATTGAAATGATGGACAGCCTAATTATCCTCATTGTACAGATACATACAAAGCAAATACAGAACCCTTTGGGGTCAACCAGAACTAGTCAAAAACTTCCCTCTTCCATGTACCATTTTGCTAACATACTCTTTCCCCAAGTCTTCTCTTCCTTATGCTAAACATCCCTTGCTCTTTCAAGTGAGCTCCATGTGGAACGGTCTCTGGTCTCACTATTCTGGTCATCCTTCTTTGAAACTGACTTAATTTACCCCTGACATGTGGTGCCCAAAAGGGAACACAATATTCCACATACAATTAGAAAAGGAGAGACATTTTCTCTCCATGTAGCCTATGACTGATCAAATTAGCTTCCTCCAATGGCATCTTATTCCATTGCTTCATCTTGAGTTCACCCAAAACTCCCAAATCTTTTTTTCAAAAAAAAAAAAAAACCTCTCTGTGTCCATGCCTTATACCTCCTCTATCCTGAACTTCAAGAGTTGAACAACACCATGCTGGTTAGGGCAAAGGTGCCTATTTGAGATAGGGATCAAGGGATTATGGAGTTCCTAGTGAGGAAATGCCCTCTACCAAGGAAGAACAGCACATCTCTACATTTTGAATCTTAGAGAGTTGTCTTGAATACTAGGAGGGAAGTGACTAATACTGAATCACACAGCCAATATGCATCAGGAGCAGGACTTGATCCAGGGCTTCCCAGCTCTGAGGCTAACTCATGCACAAAATAATCAATACTGAAATGTCTTATATGATTGCACATGCATAACCTATATTGGATTGCTTACGATGGTGGGGGAAGTGAGAGGGAGAAAAGAGGGAGGGATATAATTTGGTATTCAAAATTTTAAAAAATGTTTAAAAATTATTTTAACAGGTATTTAAGGAAAAAAACAAATATTATATAAAAAATATTAAGAGGAAATGGATAAATTGGAATCATTCAATCACCTATGTGCCAGGGACCCTAGTAGGCCCTGGAGATACAAGTAAAAGAAGAAAATAATCCCTAAATACAAGCAGCCACATTTTAATGGGAAACACTAAAGTGCCCTTGGAAGAAGATCAGACCTGTTGGGGTGCCCAAGTCCCTAAAAAAAAGGGAGCTGCAGCGAGAGAAGGGTCATTCAGAGGAAGACCCCTAGGTAAGTGAAAAAGTACTCTGCCTCCCATCTTCTAAAATCTTTTTCATGAAAACCTACATAAATTGGCTTTTTTAATTGTACCTCAGACAGATACACTAAGTCCTGGTGAGTCTAATGTTCTAATGTTCCAGCTGCAGCCCACACAAACAGGCTTTGAAAAAATGTGGAATGACAAGGTGGCTCTATTGGCTGGCTTCTTGATTGGAATCGCCCCACCTCCAATTTTTCCTTGCTAGAAATGCTAAGGATTATTTCTCGTTAAAGTGTTCCAAAATCATCAGGAAAACCGGAGATGGGGGCGGGGGTGGGGGGGATGCATGTGGCCCTGATGTATTATTGTTTGGCATTGATCAAGTACTTCATTGCCGCTGTTTTCCCTCAGTTCTGTGTAATACTGTGATTAATGACTGACCCATCAGCCAGACCTTTATCTTGTCATGCTCAGCTCCAGCAATGACAAATTAGTAACCGAGTTTGGGAGGTGGGGGGAAGTGGATGCCTCTTACAAAGTCACACCAGGCTTCCATTAAGATGTGAACTAGGAGAGCAGTAATTTACAGTAAAACAGATCCCACTGATTGGGGAGGGTGGGGGGAGAATCTCCATGGCCATCTGCAGAGGAACCCATTTTGTTTTTCAAGGACTACTTTAATTTGATAAAGTGAGCATAAAAAAGCAAGTTGATGATGACCAAGGAGGCCCTCTGCCAGGAGCCTATTTGCTCTGTTTTTAAATGAGAAAGAAATGTGATTTTCCTGAGCTCTCGGCAGCACCTTTAAAATGACAGTTTAGGCTGGGAGACATATACTGGCTTCAATTCAAAATGGATCCTGAGAGACTCACTTTGCAGTGTTAGCATTTATACCTTGAAAATCATCAAATACTAAAAATCAAGACTTGTTTTACTGTTCCATGGATTGTTTAGACTTAATAAATTAATGGACAAAATGTTAGTAATGCAGATTAAAATTAAGTATGCAATGTATGTGTTTTTTGAGAGATTTTTTTAAACATTTGCCCAACATTCTCAATAGAGAGTATGTATGACTGGGTCATTGAAATCAACCATGGTTTCCCCATATCACACAACTAATAGGTGACTTTTGTTTGTATCAATTGTATAATGTGGGTATATAATGAATAATATATTGTAACACCTGTCTTATAACATGTATCACACGTTATTATAGAACCTCCCTCAAAGGGTTGTTGTGAGGATCAAATGAAATATTTGCATAAGTGCTTAGTAGAGTGTCTGGTATATAATAGGCACTATATAAATGCTAATTTCCTTCTTTTCCCTGCCCTCTCTCCACAGGTTATTTTGGCTAGGTTAGCTTGCCTGCCTTGTAGCTTCCAGTTCAAATAAAATTTAGACCCAACTCTCTAGGTCTTTAACTGAGACTCCTCTTCTCACCCTCTTTCATTGACCCTCACTCCAATCTTGAAATCATATCATATTTTTCTTCATAAGCCCATACATAATTAAACAGTTCTCCAAGTCACCTACTCTATGAAGCTACCAACCTACAATCTATTATTAGTTTTCAAAAATAGAGCTGTTTCTCCATCTTCCAATAAAATAAAACAAGCCATAGGTAAAGCAAAGGAAATACATTTTTATTTACAATGTGATCCAAGCTTTTTTTTTTTTTTTTGAATTTTTTTTCTTGAGGTTGCTTAGGTCCTTGGGGTTGGTCAGCAACCACTTCTTCAAAGATGTTATGAGTGATATTGGTTACAAAAATTTACCACTGATGTTACTCAGAGGTTTCAGAAGTTCCCTATGAATGGAATTCCCAATGACAAATGATACAATATTCAATTCTTCTGGGGCTCTCATAAAAACCAGGCTTTTTTCTAAGTCAAAAACACCAAGTTAATTATACTAGAACCCCAAAGAATATCGCTCATGTACAACAAAGACCCTTATCTATAGTGCCTCCCAATTTGTTTAGTAGGAGATCTGTGTTTTTTCCTCAGCAATAGTTTACATTCTCTAAGACTGCTTGGGAACACTGTTCCATCCTGGAACAATCTTTATCTGGGTTGAGAAATGGCTCCTGCAATAGAGTAATTGTTATAGCATTCTTTTTTTTTTCTTTTTTTTGTATCTTCACATGTTAGAATCCTAGGGTTAACTCAATGGAATTGATACAATGCTTGTGTTCACACCTTTAAAGAGCTCATATAAGCAAGAAGTATTTAAATACTCATTGGAGTTCACACTTTTGGAAGATTCACAAGTCAGTATTCAGTATGAAATTCACAAGCCAGAAACCCATAAGCCCACTCTCGGATCCCACAATCCCACTCTATCGGAGGAGGAGTCAACCTTTGGGAGATCATATATATAGAAGCTCTTAGAGCTTGAGGTCAGTTCACTTCGGAACATTGCCAGGGGTCGGAGAGGAGCACTCTGGGAGGAATTCCACAAGCCCACTTTCGAAGGTGGAGTCAGATTCATTCCAACTTTCACCTCGGTGCTGGCTGGAGGCTGAAGAAAGCAGAGGCAAAGGACAACTGCAAGAGCTCTTGGAACCAAGCAGAAATATAGGCCTCTAAGAAAAACTATTTGTTTTTTTTGTTTTTTTTTTTGGAAGAAGAAAATAAATGTTTGCATTTTATCAGCTGGCTGCATTTTGGAGTAATTATTATTTTTAACTGATACTAAGGCTGCCTCCAGAAAAGCTCCTCAAGAAACCTGCTCCCAGAGAAAACCATTATATTATTTTAAGGAAGAAGGACACTATATTCACGTTTTACCATAGTGTTTGGCACATGTTCAGTAATTTTTCAAACTCTTTCTCTCCCTCTGTCTCTGGCAGTGGCTTTGCAGGAACGGGGAGAGAAAGGGAAAAAAATAAAAACATAGATTGAAAGTTTGGAAAGTTTTGAGAAAACAGAAGAACAGTGGCTAGCACTCCTGTAAACAAGGAGCCTGTTATCAGGACTCAGCCAGCAAAAAAAAAAAAAAAAAAATTTTAAGGTAAAGCAAGGATTGGTGCTTAACTCTTTCCTGGCTTACTAAAGAAAAGAAGTTTGAATGGAATATCTAGGTAGATTTTAGGAAATTTCACAAACTAAAGTACTGGTTAATTTTAAAACAATTTTAAATTGGTATGCGTGTTAAGATTGGAAACTTAAGATTGGGTATTTTAAACAGCAGATATTTGAAGAGAAGAATAAAAAAAAATAGAGTAAGAGAGGTAAATAGCTGAACACAGGGGCTCTCTGACCTGTTAGATCTGTGAGAAAACTAGGCATACTTCTAAAAAGAAAAAAACATGTCCCAGGAGAAGAAAGAAAAATCGTTATTAGCAAGTTTGCTTTCATGGGATTAGCGAACAGAAAATTTAAGAAGGCTAAATTGGGTAATTGTTTGTCTGCAACATATGATTAAGAGTTTGGGGAATTTACTATATTTTAAAGAAGTATTATAATTTTGAAATTGAAATAAAATTGAAATTGAAATTGGGGGAAATAATTTTACTGTTGCCTTGCACATGTTAGATTTATTCTGGGTAAAAATCTTAAGAATTGTTTGAATATTGTGGCCTTTGCAATTGAAGAGAAAAACTTTTCTTTTCTTTTTTATTATTTGGTTGGACTTCGAATTAAAAATATAGGTTATTAAACAAAATGCCAGTAGCTTACCTTGGGGGGGGGGTTGTGTTTATATCTCCCTACTTAAATGGTATGTTGCTTTCTAGAAGTATTGGGTACTTTGTAAACTATATTATAAGTTTTATGAAATTTGGTTCAAAATTAATTGTGAATCTTGAAGTTTAAAGTTTTAAAAAAGGTGATTTAAAGACAAAGGAAAAGAAATTGATTTACAAAAGCAATAGTTTAAATGGAGCATCTAGTCAGAAGGGTTCTTGGTTTGGGAGTGTTTAAAGTATGTTGGGGAAGGTTTGAGCAAGTAGGCATTGGGAGGAGAGAGACAGAAAGATGGGACAAGAGAATGAAGGTGATTTAAGAAGGATTGACTAGTAGGAGCAGATGATTTCAAGAAGAAATCAGGGGGGAAAAGAAGGAACTGGCTGGAAAGGGTAGTCACAGAGAGATGGCTGAGAGATGGGATATGTTTGTGTGGGGGGGCAGCAGTGGAAAGCGGCAGCCTCTTGGTTCCTTTGGCTGAAGAAAACAAACTAATTTAAAGGGACAGGCTGCTCTTGCAAGCTATTAATTGATTGAATATTTGTTTCTTTAGATACATAATGGTTTAGAATATTAAAGAATATGATCAGAAATGTCATCTATAGTTTGAAAGGGTTATTTCAAAAAATTTAATAGATGTTTTCAAGAACTTTTCAGATTCTTTTATGTGAAAATAGGAAGTTTTAGTTAACTGTATTGATGCCAATTATCTGAAAGGGACTCCAAGAATAATAGTTTTTGCCTTTGTCCTTTTGAAGATGTTTTTGTTGTGAACAATATGTAGTTTGGGATTTTTCTGTGTGTTGGGAATTTTAAAAGCAAAATGATTGGTATAATATTCAACTTATTCAAGATTCCACATCTCCTTGGGTCTATAAGAATTGTGTGAATTTTCTGGGATAAATTTCTTACTGTTACCACTATAAGGACATAGTAAATAACTGTTTGGGATTTATCTGAAACTTTGGAAATAAAATTATTTGGGATTATAGTGAATGCTATTTGGGAGTTTTAAAGATGCACTCTCTGATGTGGTGAAGATTGAGTTTTAACTGTTTATGTTATGTTATAGTCATGTCCCTGTGTTTTTTTTTCCTCCTGTGACTGATTTCTATGATCAGAGCAATAGTTAATAAGAACTGTTAATGTAATTCAAATATGTCATACCTTGCTGTTTCCAATCTGGTTCTATGTAATCATTATATTCTAAATACTTAGGCAAATGAGTATTAACCCTGGTCATCTGCTTGATATTGGATATTTGTGTCGGTGGATATTCAGGGTTTTTTTTTAATGTTTCTAAATGATGAGAGGATAATTAGCACAGTGGTCTGTGAAACCTAACTGCTATTTATTGGGACTATAGCCATCTGTCTGTCCTGTGAAGCAAACTTATTCCTTCACGTAGGAACTGCTGGCCAATCTCTACTGACCTCCCCACATGTTGTTGCAGTTCCAGCCTGTTCTAATCTTTATCTGTTAGATTTGGTTTTTTGTTCCAGATTTTGGTCACATTACAGCTATATTAACCTTCTTTGGGGACCTGAATCAACCCATCTGAAGCTTAAATTGACACCACACCCACACCCCTGCATGGATTGAGAGCCTTTGCCCATTTCTCAGCCTGAAGCAGTTAAGATTGAGACCATCGCCCGTGCTCCTGATGTAATTTGGACTGATATGGGGGAAGTGGGAAAGTGGTTGATGAATTATTGTTAAAATTACAACTGTATTACTGTGTGTTTAAGATTTGGGATGGAAATAGTTAAAATTGGTCATTGTTGCTGTTAAGGAAGTTATAATATGTTTATAATATCTATGTTCATTTCAGAATATGTAATTGGGAGACACTGGACATTCTGGTAAATTGGGATAAAGAAGAACAATGACAGGATAGTGGGTAGGACCATAAATTCTTGATAACAGAAGGAGTTAGAAGCCAGGAAGTCTGAACTCCCCCTTATCTTGAGTCTCACATTGACAATTTATAACCTTAGAGCAAGTGGTCTTCAGTCTTAATGAACCAAAGTGGGGGTTGCAACTAAAGGGACTGAGGCAGAACAGTTAAGAAAACTGAGGCAGAACAATTTAGGGAAATTGAGACATAACCAATTAGGGAAACTGAGTCAGGACAATTAAAGAGAACTCTAACACAACACTATGAGAATGGTCAGGAATAAAGTCCAAAGTCTTTATTTCCTCCTTCAGTCTCCCAGTCTGAACCAGTCTCTCCCAAAGTGCAGGAGGCAGGAGAGCCACCACGAAGCTGATCAAAGATGGAATGTCTGTGGCTGATTTTGTCTTCAGTTTAAATACCCTATTACAATTACATCAACTGTAGAATTATTACATCACCATCACCATGCTAAGTACTAAGTATATGTAAACTAGATAACCATTGTCTCATTCATTCCACTGAGTTAACACCTTGTTGTAGGATTAAATCAATCATACTGAACTAGAGAACTCTTTTTTTTCTTTTTTTTTAAATTTTATTTTATTTAATAATAACTTTATATTGACAGAATCCATGCGAGGGTAATTTTGTACAACATTATCCCTTGCACTCGCTTCTGTTTCAATTTTTCCCCTCCTTCCCACCACCCCCTCCCCTAGATGGCAAGCAGTCCTATATATGTTAGATATGTTGCAGTATATCCTAGATACAATCTATGTTTGCAGAACCGAACAGTTGTCTTGTTGCACAGGGAGAATTGGATTCAGAAGGTAAAAATAACACGGGAAGAAAATCAAAAATGCAAATAGTTCACATTCATTTCCCAGTGTTCTTTCTTTGGGTGTAGCTGCTTCTGTCCATCATTTATCCATTGAAACTCAGTTAGGTCTCTTTGTCAAAGAAATCCACTTCCATCAGAATACATCCTCATACAATATCGTTGTCGAAGTGTATAATGATCTCCTGGTTCTGCTCATTTCACTTAGCATCAGTTCATGTAAGTCTCGCCAAGCTTCTCTGTATTCATCCTGCTGGTCATTCCTTACAGAACAATAATATTCCATAACATTCATATACCACAATTTACCCAGCCATTCTCCAATTGATGGGCATCCATTCATTTTCCAGTTTCTAGCCACTACAAACAGGGCTGCCACAAACATTTTGGCACATACAGGTCCCTTTCCCTTCTTTAGTATCTCTTTGGGGTATAAGCCCAGTAATAGCACTGCTGGATCAAAGGGTATGCACATTTTGATAACTTTTTGGGCATAATTCCAGATTGCTCTCCAGAATGGTTGGATTCGTTCACAACTCCACCAACAATGCATCAGTGTCCCAGTTTTCCCGCATCCCTTCCAACATTCATCATTATTTTTTCCTGTCATCTTAGCCAATCTGACAGGTGTGTAGTGGTATCTCAGAGTTGTCTTAATTTGCATTTCTCTGATCAATAATGATTTGGAACACTCTTTCATATGAGTGGTAATAGTTTCAATTTCATCATCTGAAAATTGTCTGTTCATATCCTTTGATTATTTATCAATCAGAGAATGGCTTGATTTCTTATAAATTAGAGTCAGTTCTCTATATATTTTGGAAATGAGGCCTTTATCAGAACCTTTAACTGTAAAGATGTTTTCCCAGTTTGTTGCTTCCCTTCTAATCTTGTTTGCATTCGTTCTGTTTGTACAAAGGCTTTTTAATTTGATATAATCAAAATTTTCTATTTTGTGATCAGTAATGGTTTCTAGTTCATCTTTGGTCACAAATTTTTTTCTCCTCCACAAGTCTGAGAGATAAACTATTCTATGTTCCTCTAATTTATTTATAATCTCGTTCTTTATGCCTAGGTCATGGACCCATTTTGATCTTATCTTGGTATATGGTGTTAAGTGTGGGTCCTTGCCTAATTTCTGCCATACTAATTTCCAGTTATCCCAGCAGTTTTTATCAAATAGTGAAATCTTATCCCAAAATTTAGAATCTTTGGGTTTGTCAAACGCTAGATTGCTATAGTTGACTATTCTGCCATGTGAACCTAACCTTTTCCACTGATCATCTAATCTGTTTCTTAGCCAATGGTGACTGCTGCTTTATAATATAATTTTAGATCAGGTACAGCTAGACCACCTTCATTTGATTTTTTTTTTCATTAATTCCCTTGAGATTCTCGATTTTTTATTGTTCCATATGAATTTTGTTGTTATTTTTTCTAGATCATTAAAATATTTTCTTGGAAGTCTGATTGGTATAGCACTAAATAAATAGATTAGTTTAGGGAGTATTGTCATCTTTATTATATTCGCTCGGCCTATCCAAGAGCACTTAATATTTTTCCAATTATTTAAGTCTGATTTTATTTGTGTGGAAACTTTTTTGTAATTTTGCTCATATAATTCTTGACTTTCCTTTGGTAGGTAGATTCCCAAATATTTTATGCCATCAACAGTTATTTTGAATGGAATTTCTCTTTGTATCTCTTGCTCTTGGATTTTGTTGGTGGTGTATAAAAATGCTGAGGATTTCTGGGGATTTATTTTGTAGCCAGCTACTTTGCTAAAATTATGAATTATTTCTAATAGCTTTTTAGTAGAATCTCTGGGGTTCTCTAGGTATACCATCATATCATCTGCAAAGACTAGAGAACTCTTAATCACCATACCAAACTAGGTAACTATTGTCTTATCAATTCCACTAAGTTAACACTTTGTTTCAAGTATACTTCTCCAGAATTCTGGCTCTCTACAGTTATGTTCAACTTCCTATTTGGGATTTCCTTGGCAAAGATATTGGATTGTCCTCATGTCCTTGTCCAACTCATTTTGCATTGGAGGAAGCTGAGGCAAACAGGACTAAATGATTTCATCATGGTTATACAGCTAGAAAGTGTCTGAGGGCTGGATTTAAACTCAGAAAGATGAGTCTGCCTGACTTCAGGCCTGCCACTCTATCTACTGCACCACCTAGGTTTCCTGCAGTCATGAAGACTCAAGTTTGCCTCAGTTTCACTGAGTTTACACAATACCTGGCACATAATAGGTATCAGATAAATGCTCTTCCTCTTCCCTTTTATGTTTTAGCGTTTCTTTTGTGAAACGATAAGCAGGATGATTTCAGAGAGGCCTAGAGAGATTACAGGAACTGATGCAAAGTGAAATGAATACAGTAAAAACAAGATTATGTGATGATCAGCTGTGATGGGCTTGGTTCTTCTCAACAATACTGTGATTCAATGCAATACAACAGGACGACTCAGGCTCGTCTGTGAGGTGTGACTGCTGAGTGGTAAGAAGGACCTTTCAGGGTCGAGCCTCACCCTGCACCGCCCTTCTCCCCTACCTAGAGACCCTGCCCTAGGAAGGAGGGAGCCAGAGGCAGCTGGGCAGCCCATTTAACCAGACTGACTTTAACCTTTGGGCCCTACTGGATCGAGGTGTCCCGCTCTGCCTTCAATCGGTGAGGAATGAAGAATAACCTTACCCAAAATGACTACTCAGAGCTTACTCAGTAGAAAGCAGAAAAGTTATTTATTAATAAATTCTCATGAGAATGAGCAATTCCACTGTGAGGAGGGAAAAGAGAGAAAGCTCACAGTAGAAGGGCTAAAGATTTAGGAAAGATATACAGTTTTTATAGGTTTGGTTACAAAGGATTACATCATAGGTTGGGGAGCATTGAGAAATAGGGGCCTTCTCCCCTAATTGAATGTTAAACATTGGTGCCAAAGGCAGATTAGAATGGAATGGTTTGTTTCCCTGATTCCGAGAGGAATCATCAGTCAGACCTTCAAACTTCAGATTACTGAGCTGATGGCATTTAATAATCTAAATATTGATAACATTGAACAAGGATAAATTCATCATTTCTGGTTAAGTAAATATATCTAGTTTTAAGTAAATATTGGCTTGCACACACTGTACTTATGCACATCATAGAGACATAGAAATAATAAAAATAAAATACAGAAAAAGAATTCATACATTCCTATAAGTTCTTTACCTTATCTCTCTATTCCCCACAACTCCCCCCTTCTAATATATAAATGATTTTTATCATATTCTATGAAGAACTTACACACTGTTCAAAATCAGTTAACATATCTATACATTGCTTGTCAAGTTCACCATCATGATCATTCCTCTCTAATACATTCCACCTTTTCTCTGAAGAATCATCATTTTAATAGCATCTTCTGTGTGCAATATTTTGATAGGAACCATTGAACTACTCCAGTTACTAATATAATTATACAGGGTAGACATAGTGGCAACAGGCTAATATCACTGATTGCAATAAGTTTATACCATAAAAATTGCTTCAATCCACTATCTTAGAAACAGTTATCACAGAACAGATTGGCATTTGGCAAACATAAGAATACAAAGATAAATCAAAGATGACAATCTAGGGAAACTGAGGCACAACATTACACACTCTCCTGAATATTTGAATTATTGAATTACCTCCCCTAGATACCTGGGAGATCTTAGCACCATAATGTTGATCAACCCAATGTGAAGCAAATTAATCAAAATGAAACTAGAAAATGCAAGGACTTATGGCAAAGACAAGTTTTTTCCTGACAACCCTAGAGTTATCTGCAGTACAAAGATCCTCATCTCAGCCAGAGAATCCAGTTTGAGATGGACAGTTCACTGTGTTAGGTGGTCTGCAGTCATTTGTGCACTTAACTCAGCTTCTGCTTATATAGGGAGTAGCAGGGCTCGAGACAGTCCTGCTGCCCATTCAGAGGGGCAACCCACTCCAGGGGAGAAGGTGAGGCTTGGAGTAGCTCCACCTGGCCCCACCCAGAGGAACAGACAGGGCTGCTACTAGAATACAGATTTCTGAGCAGAGCTATCGGAGCATGCACAGTTAGACCATGAAGGCAGGCAAACCCCAAACTGTAGAGGCTTGATCTCAAAACTGCAATGTTATTAAAAATGCTGAAATACCAATTAAGAAACTGGGGTTACAGGGCTGGAGACTGACAGTCCCAAGACAGGTGTCTATATCTTGGAGATTTCCTAAAAACAAAATAGTCCCCAAAACTGAGTCTGCCAGGGCAATTCCACAGAAATCCCTCAAACAATTACATATTCTGAAGTGAACATACATAGATATTATAAATATATTATAACTTCCTTAACAGCAACAGTTACCAATTTTAACAATTTCCATCCCAAATCTTAAACACACAATCATAGATGACGGAGTCAGGGTTTAACAGTCATTCATCAACCATTATCAAGTCCCCCACATCAGTTCAAATTACATCAGGAGCACGGGCAATGGTCTCGATCTTAGCTGCTTCGGGTTGATAAATGGACGAAGAACTGGCTCTCAGTCCAAGCCGGGGGATGGGTACGGTGTCAATCTAAGCTTCAGATGGGCTGATCCATGTCTCAGAAAAGGTTCAATAATCTGTAATTTGACCAAAATCTAGAACAAAAAACCAAATCTAACAAGGTTAGAACAGTCTGGAGCTGCAACAACATGTGGGGAGGCCAGTATAGATTGGCCAGCAGTTCCTATGTGAAGGAATAAGTTTGCTTCACAGGACAGGCAGATAGCTATAGTCCTAATAAATAACCATTAGGTTTCACAGACCATTGTAAATTGTCCTCTTATCATTAAAAAAACATTTAAAAAATAAAACGCAAATATCCAGTAACAGACAGATAACCAGGCTAAATACTTATTTGCCTAAGTATTTAAGATATAATGATTACATAGAACCAGATTGGAAACAGCAAGCTATGACATATTTGAATTGCATTAACAGTTCTTATTGACTATTGCTCTGATCAGAGAAATCAGTCACAGGAGGAAAAAATGCAAGAACATAACTATAACATAACATAAACAGTTAAAACTCAACCTTCAGCACATCAGAGAGTAGAGCTTTAAAACCCCCAAATAGCATTAATTACAAGCCCAAAGAATTTTATCTCTAAAAATAAAATACAGAAAAAGAATTCATAAATTCCTGTAAGTTCTTCACCTTATCTCTCTATTCCCCACAAATCTACATCAACATTCAAAGCCCAGGCTTCAGTGTGTGAGCATCAGTTTGTTCCTGCTCTACTCCCATCCTCCATCTTTCAGCATTATGAAAGGAAGCCTCTCCCCATACAGTGACCATCCAGCCCTTCCAATTCCAGAACTTGGTTCTGACCTTTCTCTCCCCGCCAATCTTCACCCCTAGCTCAAAAGATATCTCTACAAGAGTCAAACTTACCTTAGCTATTGGATTCTCTTCAATCCAGACCCCAAGCATCCACTTCTGCCTTCTCCCCATTGAAATATCCTCCACAGGAACCAGGCCCATGGCCTTTGGTCCTTGTGAATCTAAGTCTTGAATGTGAGGCTGCCTTCTCCTACCCTTCACCCCTACAGAGATGCTGCAAGACATCTTCATAGACAATGGCAGTGGAATGTGAGGGTCCCTCTATCAGGATATTCCCACTCTCAAAACTGGCTCAGGGTGAGACCTCAAGAGAAATCAAAATTCTAAGAGAATTGACTGTGTCATTGTGGAGACCAGAGGGAGGGTGACACTGTTCAGGTCTCTGATGTCTTCTCCCAACAAATACGGGGGCCACTTCATTCCCTTCCGAGCAGGAACCAAATGGAGTCTGAGATTCCATAGAGGAAACTCTGAGAAGTTAAAGGTAAAAGTGAATACAAAAGAAAATATTGAAGGCGGTGCCAGAAATGAACAATTGTATTCTGTCTTGCTTGAGAATGAACTGCTGGGAGGTGAGGTTCAGAGAGTCCTGGTTCAAAAACAAGACCCACAGGAAAGCAATCTCTTCACCTACTCTCCTAGCCCAAAGCACTGGAAATCCAATGATGCCACTGAAAACTTTCAATTCTCCTTACCCTCCCTCAGTACCAGAAGCCAGCTATTATTAACTTCTACAACAGCCCCTCCCAGAAAACTCTCCAGTGTTCCTATTAAAGTACTTGAAGCACCAGAACTAAGAGATGACTTTTATCTAAATCTCTTAGATTGCTCTTCCCTCAATGTAGTCACTGTGGGCCTGGCACTTATGTTTACCTGTGGAATGCCCATTCAGGCCAGGTAACCAGATTTTGCAATCTGTCTTTGGAAGAAGATGTTGTGACCTCTGTGAGCTGCTCTGAACAGGGGAAATTGGTAGGAGTTGGAACAGAGAAAGGCTTTATACAGATTTGGGATGCAACTGTGGGGAAGAACGTGTCTACAATGGAGGGTCACTTAAGCAGAGTTGGTGTATTGGCCTAGCATGCAGACCAGATTTCCTCTGGGAGCAAAAATGCAAAGATCTTCCAGAGAGATATCCGGGCATCACCACTACAGTCACAATGGTGGCTTGCAAGGTCACAAGCAGGAGGTGTGTGGGTTGAAGTGGTTGATAAATCACCAGCTTCTAGCCTCTGATGGGAAATGAAAAGAAGCTTCTATCAGCAAAATTCTATCCTTCAGTACACCAGTCATAAGACTTCTATGAAAGCCATTGCATGGTCTCCCAATCAACATGGCCTATTAGCATCAGGTGGTGGGATAAATGATCACTGTATCCACTTCTGGAATACACTGACAGAACAGCCCCTCCAACATATGGAGACCAGTTCTCAGGTGTGTAACCTAGCCTGGTCCAAAAATGCCGACAAGTTGGTGAGCACCCATGGATTTGCCAAAAACCAAATTATTGCCTGGAAATACCCCTCTCTAACTCAAGTAGATGAACTCAGAGGGCATTCCTGCCGAGTTTTATATCTGGCAATGTCTCCTGATGGACAAGCCATAGTTACGGGAGCTGGAGATAATAACCTAAACAGGGGTCCTCAAATTTTTTAAATAAGGGGCCAGTTCACTGTCCCTTAGACTATGGGAGAGCCGGACTATAGTAAAAATAAAAACTTTGTTTTGTGGGCCTTTAAATAAAGAAACTACATAGCCCTGGGTGAGGGGGATAAACGTCTTTAGCTGCTGCATCTGGCCCGTGGGCCATAGTTTGAGGACCCCTAAGATTTTGGAATGTTTTCCCCAAAATCTGTTCCACAAAGAAATGTGTATCTGTCCTTAATCTCTTAAATAAAATTCGATAACTACCCAACTTCACACATCAGGACCACCAGACAGCAAAAAAGAACACTAACTCTAATCATCATACATACTAGAAGGGAAGGAAGGATGGGGTGGGTAGATGAATTTGGAGAAATCTTTGAGATTCTTATTAAATTCCTAATTATGAATGTTGTTGAGTGGTATTTGGACAAGGGATATGATGGGGGGGAGCAATCAAAACTTAGAAGTCTATTATTCACAAAAGGTAGACCCAAGCTGGGACTCCCATGCCTATTTTATATGCTGTCCAGAAATACTGTATCCAGGACCAAGAGACATAAATGTACTTCTTCTTTTGTCATTGTTACCTGGGTAAGGGGAGAGGAATAGAAATGAAATCTGAATGAATGAAAGTTCCTCCTAGACTTAGGAGGAACACCTTTCTTCAAATGGGGTGGTTGGCCCTTGAAGCCAGCATTTCCTATGATAAGAAATATGGGAGCTACACAACAGGGGTCTTTCAAGGGGATAGCAAGTGAGACTGGAGATTTCCAGGCCCTAGCAGGTGATAAAATTAGATGTTCCCATCCAGAAGGAGAGTAAAACTTTCTGATGCCTGAAACTTAATCGAATTTAACAAAAGTAAGTGGTCATCTTGTGCCAGGAACAGTGCTAAGCACTGCTAAGCACTTTCTTCAAAGAAAGGCCATACAGTTTCTGTCCTCAGGGCTCTCACACTTTAAGGAAAGAGATTGTAATATCATGTGACCATTCCTGAGGGACACAAATTCTCTGTCTCTCTGTGTGTCTCTGTCTCTCCTCCTTTCTTACCTTTCTTTCTCTCCCTCTATCTTTCCTCTCCCACTCTCTCTCTGTCTCTCCCTGTCTCTCTCTCTGTCACTTCCTCTTTCTTGTTGTTGTTCTTTTTCTTCTTGATCTTTTCCTCTTCCTCTTCTTCTTTTTGTTCTCCTTCTTTGTCTCTGTGTCACTCTATCTCTGTCTTTCTCCTCTATGTCTTTGTCTCTCTTCTCTCCTTGTCTCTTTCCTCTCTCTCTGTCTGTCTCTCTCCTCTCTGTCTCTGTCTCTTTCCTCTCTCTGTCTCTGTCTTTCTATCTCTCTATCTTCGTCTGTCTTTTTCTCTCTGCTCTCTCTGTCTCTTTCTCTCTGTGTATGTCTCTCTTTCTTTCTGTGTCTCTATCTCTTTTTCTCTCCCTCTTCTTTACTTCAATTTCTTCTTCTTTTTTTTTACTATTACGACTACTACTTAATTTTTTTTTACTTTTTCTTCTTCATTCATCTTCTATTTCTTTTTATTCTTTTTAAAAATTTATTTTATTTAAAAAACAATAAGAAAAAAGAGAAACAGAAAAGGAAAACAAAACAAAATGAAATAAAACAAAAGAGAACAGAGAGAACAAAAGAATAACATATATATATTAGTAGAAGAAAATACATTCATGAGTGTCCATCTTTTTTTTAACTTCCTTATAAATTGTTCTTTTGTCCTCTGCTGCTCACCTTTTTTACTTTATTCTTTTCCACCCTTTCATGACCCCCCCACTCCCAACCAGGTATAGTCAAGAAAGGATATATTTATGTATACATATGTAGACATATACATACATACATACAAATACACACACATCCCCATACATATACACACATATAAAAATATGTGCTGATCTATCCCTGCTGACCCTTTGTTTTAATTCTACTCCTAACATGTCTTGCTATTACTTAACCTTCCCCCACCCATGGATCCCTCCCTTGAATTCTTCCCAAATTCATTGCTTTCCCTATCTGCCTATCCCTAGCCCCTTATTTTTAATTAGATTTGGAGGGTTCTATACCCTTTATGGTATATATGTACTGTTGCCTATTTAATCCATTCCCAGTGTGAGCAGGCTTTTAGAACTACAAGCCCTCCTCCCCCCTCCAATGTCTCTGTGTCTATTCTTCCTCTGTATCTCATTTGTACGAAATAATTACTATTTTTGTCTTAACCCTGCCCCAATTTTTCTTTTGAGCTGCCCTATTGTTGATGTCAAGCTTAAAACATATGGCATTCATTTCTCATGTTAAAAAACACAAATAATTTGTCCATATTTAATTCCTTAAAATTGATCTTTGATATTGGCTCCTATATGTTAAATTTTCTATCAAGTTTGAGTTTGGTTGATAGAAAGTCCTGAAAATCTGAAAGTTCATTGAATGTCCATTTTTATCATTCAATATTATAGATAATTTTGCTGGATATGATGTTTTCAGCTGCAGGCCGAGTTCTTTTTATCATCAGTAGATAGGATTGCAGGACCTGTGGTCTTTTATTGTGGGTGCTGATAAGTCCTGTACAATTCTAATTGTAGCTTCAGCATATTTGAATTGTTGGGGGCTTTTTGTTTCTTGCAAATTTTCCTCTTTGATCTAGGGGTTTTGAAATTTGGCAATAATATTCCTATGTGTTTTCCACATAGGATCTCATTGAGGTGGCAGTTGGTGGATATTTTGCTATTTCTGCGTTCTCAAGTTCTATCACTCAAGGACAATTTTATTAAATTATTTCTTGCATTATTGTGTCAAAGTCCTTTTTTGGTGATAATTTTCAGACAGTCCAATTATTCTTATATTTTCTCTTCTTGATCTGTTCTCCAGATTTATTATTTTTCCTATGAGATGTTTCACATTTCTATTTTTTTCATTCTTTATAATGTGTTTTGTTTTTCTTGGTCTCTTATAGCTTCACTGGTTTCCCCATTTTAATTTTCAAAGAGTTATTTTCATCTTTGAGACGATGTATCTCCTTTTCTAGTTAGTTAACTTTTTTTCATAATCTTTTTTTTCTTGGATAGTTTTTATTTTTTAGTTTTTCCTCAAGGTCTCTCATTTGATTTTTAAATTCTTTCTTAAGTTCTTCTATGAATTCTCTCTGGGCAGGGAATTATTTTACATTGCTCTTGGGGCAGCAACTTTTTTATACTTCAGTGTCCTCTTCTTTAGATGAGCCCTAGTCTTCCCTGTTCCCATAGTATATTTCTATGGTGGGGTTCTTTCTTCTTTTCCAGTTGATTTTTTTCAAATAAGAGGCATTAGTGCAAGCACCTCTAATCCTGAGCTGCATGGGATGGTGCCTCTGGCTTCAACTCAGCTCTCTGTGCACTCATTGGGTGCTGCTTCCTTCTCACCAAGGGCCATGTCTTTGCAGCACAGCTGGATCTGGTGTTCCTAATCAGCCCTCACAGACCCTAACTCCACAGGCTTCGAAGGAGGTGAAAGCTTCTGTGATTCCTTCTGAGGCTCCAGTCATATCTAGCTAAACCCAGGGCTTCCTACTTCGTGTTTCTGTGGAGGTAATCCTGAAGTGTTTGCATTTCACACCACGGGATCTTTATCCCTGGTCTTTGTGGGATTTTCTTGGGTTGCATGAGGTCTTTCCCTGTTCTTCCCCCAAGTCTTCTTGATTTTCATCAGTCTATGTTCACCAGGAAGCACAAATTTGATCTATTTGTGGGGGAAATCTGGAGAGCTTGATATTTACCAACCTACTCTGCCATCTTCCCAGAATCCTCAAGTTTTTGTTCTTCTTTTTCTTCTCTTCATCTTTTTCTTCTACTTGATCTTTGTCTCCTTGTTCTACTTCATCTTTATCTACTTCTTATAATTTTTGTTTTTGTTCTGCTGCTTTTTGTTTTTTTCTTCTTTTTCTTCTACTCTTCATCTTTTTCATTTTCTTCTTCTTGATCTTTTTCTTCTTCTATTTCTTGGTTTTTTCTTCTTGGTCTTCATTGTCTCCTATTTTCTCTTTTTATTCTTGTTCTTATTCTTTTTTTCTGTTGCTTTTGTTCTTTTTCTTCTTTTTGTCATCTATTATTATTGCTTCTTATTTTTCTTCTGCTTTGTATTCTTTTTCATAATTTCTTCTACTTTTTTCTTTTTCTTATTTTTTATCTTCATCATAGTCTTCATCTCTTGCTGTCACTTTTTCTTTTTTTAATTAAAGTTTTTTATTTTGAAAATATATACATGGATAATACCTTGTGTTCTAATTTTTTCTTTCCCTTTCCCCCATCCCCTCCCCTAGATGACAAGTGATACAATATATGTTAAACATGTACAATTCTTCTTCACATATATCTGAAAATATCATGATACACAAGAAAACTCAGATCAAGCAACAACAAAAGGAGTGAAAATACTATGTTGTGGTCCACATTCACTGTCATCTCTCTGGGTGCAGATGGCTTTCTTCATCACAAGACCTTTGAAACTGTCCTGAATCATCTCATTGTTGTCTGTCCCTTTCTCCGTCTCTGTTACGCTATCTTGCTGTGTAGCTATATATTGTTCTCTCCTTCTCTCTTTTCTTTTTCTCCTCCTCTTCTTAATCATCCTTCTTTTCTGCGTTGTTGTTGTTGTTGTTGTTGTTGTTCTTCTTCTTCTTCTTCTTCTTCTTCTTCTTCTTCTTCTTCTTCTTCTTCTTCTTCTTCTTCTTCTTCGTCTTCTTCTTCGTCTTCTTCTTCTCTTCATCTTCTTCTTCTTTTCCCTCTGCAATTGGAACTGGCACTACCACCATCACCCCCACCCCCACTACCACAACCACTACTACTACTACTACTATTGATGCTGTTGCTGCTTTTTGTTCTTCCTCTTTTTTATCATCTTCTACATCTCTTCATCTACTTCATTTTCTTCTTCTTTTCTTGATCTTTGCAAGGAACATCCACACGGCACAAGGGGATCTACTTTTCCAAGCATCATGAGCAAATAGGTGGAACAGGGGAACAGAAGCCAAGCAGTGATGGGAGTGGCAGGCCTCCAGAAGAACAAAAGAGCCAACCCAGCACTAGAATGGGCACATCTAAGCACAGAGGAAAGAGCTGAGATGATGGTATGGTGGGAGAGGGAAGGGCACTGTGCCAGTCATTTCAAAGGCCAGGGACAGCTAACTGCCAAGGGAGGAAACTCTCCTCAAGAGCATAGCATTGTGACAGAGAAAAGAGCAAAATGCAAGCAAAACATGCAGTAATTAAGACATGCAACATGAACATATGGAACTGTATACAAGATATGCATCCTAAGGGTAACCACCAGCAGTGTCAGCTACTACAGATGGAATAAGTTGTTCAGTGTGGTGGGTCCTATACTAGATGACAGTCAGGACCCAAAAGAAACCTCCACAGGGTAGAAGGCCAGGTAGGACTTGGGCTGGGCCAATCAACCTCCCAAAGGGCAGATCTTAAGGTGGCGATGCATCTGAAAAAGACCAGGATTGCAGGGGTGGGGGATCATTAGACCAACAGCTCCATAGGAGCTCACAAGAGGGATGTGAGCTTGTCAGCAGTGTCCTCTGGAGCCCTTGGCCATCATGGCCTCTGCCAAGTGCACCCCAGAAGGTGGCAGATGCAGAAAGGACTGTTAGGCCCTCCCACCTGCAGGGCTCTCCCCTTCCCCATCTCCAGCAGGGTTCTCTTTAAGGGCCACTTTCTCATGGGAAGCCTCCTCCCATCCCCCATAAGGGCAGTGCCTTCTTCTGCTGCTTTTCTATCATCTCCTGTCTGTAGCTTGCTTGTACATGGCTCTTTGCATGTTGACTCCCCCGTTGACTGTGACTTCCCTGAGGGTAGGGAATGCTTTGAGCTTTCCTTGTCTCCTTAGTGCTTAGTGAAGTGGGAGGGGACACCTGGTAGGAGCAGAATAATAGGCTTCTGGACTGACAGAAGGGCAGTTCGTCTTGCTGGACAGGATTAAAAAAGGCCTGTCAATCACATGAAGACCATTAGCAAAGGCCCCACTGTCCCCTGCCATGGAGTAGGAGGGGGAGGGCTGCACTTGGGTTTGGCAGAGCCCAGTGACTCTGGGCAGATGCAGCCACATGGGGAGGAGGCCCAGGGGAAGGACCAGACCACAAAGAGCAAGGCAGCTATTTTTACACCCACTTTTGTTCTGCTGTTGTTTCTGTTGCTAGGAGACAGACAGAAAATGCCTGCGATGGATCCAAGATGGATCCCGAAGACAGGTTCCTCCTTGGAGCCAGGGAGGACGGCCTACCCCCCTTCCTCCTTTCCCCCCCCAGCAAGGCTGGGGCTTGAGCCCCCCAGAGAGGGGCTTGAGCTATGGGGGAGTCAGAGAGGAGCCGGCTGGAACAGCCCAAGCTTAGCTTGGGAGTGAAGTGGCATGTGACAAGGCACTTCCCCTTCTGAGCTTCAGTCTCCATTTATAAGGTGGGGCCTATGGACAAAGAGAGGCTCCCCCCCCTCTCAAAGGCCCTTGGCTCCAATGTTTTTATCCTTCTTGGGGTCTGTCCACTCAGCAATTCCCTGGGGGCCCTGAGGTGTCCAACAAAGCTGAGGCCTGAGTAAGTGAAGGGACTGCAAGAAGACACAGATGTGGGAGAGGAATAAGAAAGAGAGAAAGAGGGAGAAGAGAGAGAAAAGATTGCCTTCCAGGAGAGACCTCAGCCATTGTCTCTCAGCCTCAGCCTAAAAGGGGCCTCTACCTTATTCCCAAACTGTGGGAATCCCTGTCCACTCTCAAGGCTGCCTCCAGGGATGGCTCCTCCAGGAAGCCCTCTGGGCCCCACCTCTGCTGGGAGCGACTCCTCCCTCCAAGTCTCAAGGCTTTGATCCATCTCCTCCTCCCAGGGTCTGATCCTCTTCCTAGAATATCCCAAGCACTGGCACATGTTTCCTCTGCTCCTGTCTCCTCCCCCAAGGAGATTGGGAGCTTCTGGGAGAGCTGAAACACTCATTTTCTTTCTCTTTGAATCCCCAGAATCGGTTAAGGAATATTTGTTGAACTGAATTGACTGGTTGAAAATGGCCCTGAAAGGATTCTGCCTGAATTGGGGGCTTGGGGTCTAATCATGTCTCTTCAAGACAACTCCCCTGAAGGAGGGCTCACTCATGAAATCGGGCTCTGAGGTTTGGCGATTAGGGGCCCCTGTCCTCCCTTCTGTCCCCTTGCTGCTCCCAAGTTGGCCAGCTGGGGCCAGTTCCTTATTTTTTAATTTCTGGCTCACCAGCCCCTAATCCCCCAGAAGCCTCAAAAGATCAAGACATTTAACATGACAAGACTTTGGAGTGTTGACAAAGCCCCATTGAATTGAGATAAAGAAAGAATGTTATGCCTCAGTTTCCCTGCCTCAGTTTCCCTGAATTGTTCTGTCTTAGTTTTCCTGGGGTCAACCCCCTCTTCCTGACCATTAGGACTGAGATAATTAGGGCTGGGATCCCTGGCTATTTTAGCATTCCAAAGAGTCATAAAACTCCAGATGGCTGATCTCAAATGTTTGGGCATCTTCTCCTTCAGACATCCTGTCTCCTAGCTCTTCATTTATTGGAATTTATGACCCTTCCTTCTTCACCCCCAACCTGTCAGAACTGAAAAGTTGTGGTCCTTCCTGGAGTTCCACTCACCAGTGCTCTGCTCCCCAGTTTTGCCTTTGTTTCCTTGATAGCTGGAGCCCTGTAAGAGTCTCTGGAATCCAAAGCATTACTGAATGCTTTGAGACAAGAGTCCGATAAAGCCGACTGGGGGTCTGGCATGGATCCTGTTTGGCTGCCAGGCCAAACTCTCCACTATTAAAATATTAAAAACCCTCTCTAATCTCTATCTTGCCTCAGTTTCTCCAGCATTACAGGACTGGACCTGTAGTATCATTTTTAAAAATTCGTTTATTATTTAATGCACATTGCTTCATGATGCATGTTGGGAGAGAAAAATCAGAGCAAATGGGAAAAACCATGGGAGAGACTAAAAAAAAAACAGAAAAAAGAAGTGAACCTAGCATGTGTTGATTTACATTCAGTCTCCATAGTCCTTTTTCCTGCATGCAGATGGCCTTTTCTTTCCAAAGCCTATTGGGATTATTTTGGATCACTGAGAAGCACTGAGTCTTTCATAGTTGATATGGCACATTCTTGCTCTTACTGTGTACAATGTATCCTTGGTTCTGTTTGTTTCACTCACCGTCCTGTCATTTCATGTAAATTTTTCCAGGCCTTTCTACAACCAGCTTGTTCATCATTTTTTATAGAACAATAATATTCCATGTTCTTCATATACCACAACTTGTTCATCATTCCCCAATTGATGGACATCTGCTCATTTTCCAATTTTTTGCTCCCACAAAAAGAGCCGCTACAGACATTTTTGCACATGTGAATCCTTTTCCCTCCTTTATGATTTCCTTGATTACAGAACCAATAATGGCACTTCTGGGTCAAAGGATACGCAGTTTTATAGCTCTTTGGGCATGGTTTCAAATTACTCTCCAGAATGGTTGGATCATTTTAGAACTCCACCAACAATGCATTAATGTCCCAGTTTTTCCACATCCCCTCCAACATTTATCATCTTTTCCTGTCATCTTGGCCAATCAGAGAGGTGTATGGTGGTACTACAAGGTTGTTTTAATTTGCATTTAGTGATTTAGAGCATTTTTTCAAAATGTGACTACAGATGGCTTTAATTTCGTCATCTGAAAATCCATATCCTTTCACCACTGATCAATTGAGGAATGAATTGTACTCTTATAAATTTGACCCAGTTCTTTATGTTTTAGAAATGAGACCTTTTTTTAAGAAACATTGGCTGTAAACATGTTCCCCAGCTTTGTACTTCCCATTTAATCTTATTTCTGTTAGTTTTGTTTGGGCAAAACCTTTTTTAATTGAATGTATTCAAAGTTTTGCCTTTCATAATGTTCTGTACTTCTTCTTTGGTCATAAATTCCTCCATTCTCCAAGGATCTGATAAATAAATTATCCCTTACTCTCCTAATTTGTTTATGGTGTCATCCTTTATGCCCAAATCATGTACCCATTTTGACCTTATTTGGGTATGGGGTATGAGATGTAGGTCTATGCTGAGTTTTGCAGTACCATGAAGATTGGAAACGGTTTCAACCCTACAGGTCCACCATTTCTGTGGAAGTGAGCTACTCTCTCAGCCACTGAGGCCTAACCCACTTGTTCAGGGCCAAACTTCGAGTACTGTCAGAGACTTGAACTCAGGCCTTTGGGCTCTGAGGCCTGCTCTGTCTCTGTCTCTCTTTCTCTCTCTGTCTCTCTGTCTCTGTCTCTCTGTTTCTCTGTCTCTGTCTCTGTGTGTCTCTCTCTGTGTGTCTCTGTCTCTGTCTCTCTTTCTCTGTCTGTCTCTGTCTCTCTCTTTCTGACTCTGTGTCTGTCTCTGTCTCTCTGTTTCCCTGTCTCTGTCTCTGTCTTTGTCTCTCTATTTCATTTCACTCTGTGCTGCCAGGCAAATGTTTACAAATTAATTTTACAAATGCCTTGACAGATACTTAACAGGCCATTCTCAAAAGTCCCATTGGTCAAAGCAATCTTTCCCCTGCCCCCAATGCCTTCCCTGATCCCCAGCAAACTTCCAGAGACAGAAGTAGGAGAATTCAGCCTAGTCTAAGTCTATGCCCTAACATAGCAATCATTCCTTGGATGCCCATTCCCATGAGGGCACTGAAAATCCCCAAACTATTGAATCCCATAGGCTCCTAAGACTCTAGAGTGAGCAGGGCCCTCCCACATCACTTATTTCAACTCTCTCCTTTGGAAGGAGAGGAAACTGAGCCCCAAAGAGGCAATTGGGACTTGAGAAGAAAGCACTTTGGAGCTCTTGTTCCTGTGGATTGGGGTGCTTAGAAAAGAAACAGCTTGTGGCCCAGTTTCAGAGTCAAGAAAACCTGAGTTGAATGCTGGGCAAAGTCATCTCACCTTGCCTGACTCAGTTTCCTCAACTGTCACACGGGAATGATGATAGCGCCTTTCCTCACAGGACTTTTTGCACAGATCAATGGAATGCTACTTGACAAAAGCCCAGAGCAGAATGGCTGGCACACAGTAGGCACTATAGAAGTGATCCTTCCCTTTTTTTCCCTTCTCTGGAGGGCTTTCCTGGACCAGCTGATCTGGGCAAGTCTTACAATCCTTGCTCCAGAACAGAATAAAGAGACCCTCCTAGATCCCATAGCATTCACCAAGAACCTGGATGGGATCCTCAGCAGAGACCCAGTTTTGACTGTGTTGCTTGCAGCTCAGGAGTGGGTGTTGACTTGGCTCACAGCGGGGAGTCCATCCCACCTGAGTTACCCTGGCTTCCTGCACGCTGGACCTCAGGGCAACCTGAAAGTGCCTCACAGTCCCTTGGACCAGTTGGGGCCCCAGGATGATAACATTGCCTTTGGAAGGAAAACGTAGCAGAGCCGACGCCAATTAGGTGCTGCTCCCTACATAAAAGCCGTGGTGCACTGCCCTTGTTCAGGCCCCGAGCTCCTTGACAAACTGGCACTTTGGAAAGCATCCCTGGGCACCGGCTCCCTATGCTCACTCCCCGAGGATAGAGTCTCTCTGATCCCAGCTCTCTAAGATAATGGAGGGACCAGAGTAGCACCTCCCATTGCTAATGTGCAACTCATGAGTGCAGCACCCATTCATAGGTGCTCCAAGCAGGCTCCCATGGGAACTCCTTTCCTCAGCTCTTTGTCCTAGTTCAGCAGAGACTGAACGGCACCTCCTCGACCCTGGGACTCCAGGAAACATTGTCCAGTGATGTAGAGAACCTTGGCCTTGGTCCACCTGACAGCAGCAGTTAGGCAAAGTGCAGCTCAAGGAACACAGATGGACATAAGGGCTGAAGCCTTTTCCTGAAGTACCCAGTATGGGGCAAGCCCAGGGGGAACCTGCTGAGGGCAACAGTCTGGAGTCAGGTGGAGTCAGGGTGCCTGCAAAGGCTGCTCAGTGCCCCCCAATCTACTTCTCTCTGGGGGGAAGGGTCTCACTTGTGCTAGAGAGCCATTGACTGGAATTCTGCCTTTGGGCTTCCCAGCAGACCCTGACCAATGACTCAGAATCTCTTGCCCTAGACCCAAGCCTGAACTGCAGCACTGGCACATTCTCTCAGGGCCCTGTTCCCTGCTGAGTTGAGGGTTGGTCCAACTCCTGCACATTCCTTAGGGAGTCCTAGCAAGGGTCCTTTTTGACCCCTCTCAGGGAGGGTGCTTACATTTTCCCAGGGCTCTTCAGGAGGTCATGTTTTCCCACAGAGGAGAATTATGGGGGACCCCGCTCATGTCAGTCCCTCAAGGAAGCATACTTTCGGTGCCTGAAACAGCTTCTGCATCATTTCTCTGTGTCTCTGTGTCTCTCTGTCTCTGTCTCTCTTTGACTCAGACTATTTCTGTCTGTATCTCTATCTCTCTCTGTCTCTGTCTCTCTGCCTGTTTGTCTTTGTTTTTGTCTATATATCTGTCTCTCTCTTTTTGTGTGTGGAGGGGTCTCTCTCTATAACTGTCTCTGTCTCTTTTTCTCCATCTGTCTCTGTGTCTTTCTCTGTCTCTCTGTATGTCTCTTTCTCTAACTCTGTCTCTTTGTCTCTTATTTTGTTTTCTGTCTGTCTCTCTGTGTCTCTGTGTGTGTCTCTGTATTATTTTGTCTTTATGTCTGTCTCCTACTTTTACGTGTCTCTGTCTGTCGCTGTCTCTCCTTTCACGTCTGCAGGCTGCTCAGATACCAGTCAGAATCAGCAACTCCTCTGTGTTCTTCCTTAGGAATGTCCCGACTCCATCCTCCTTTGGACCTTCCTCGATCAGGTTCTCCAAATCTCACACCAAGTCTACTGAGGCAGCTCCTTGGTTGTCCCCTCTGCCTCCTGGGTGTTTTCCTTTGCTTCATTCCAGACCCAACTGTCAGCTTTGTCTCTGGAAGGCAATCCTTGTACGGCTCAAGAAGGAGCAGTGGTTCTCTGGGGCCCACAGGATCAAGTTCAAATCCCTTAGCCAGACATTCCAGGGACTTTACCTTTCCATGTTGACCATTGTCTCCTACCAAGAGTCACAATTGTTATTCTTCTTAGAAATTATCTTATTCATTTTCCATTCAAATACAAAATGATTTTTAATTTAAAAAGAGTACCCAGCATTATATGAGAAAGGACTTAATAAGAAACAATAATTATCCATTTCAAGAAAACCTATGTTTTAAATACTATATATTATTTTCAAAGCTACCCAGCTTTTCTGTACTTCCTTATAGAATTTCTTTTCTTCTAATGCTGTCTACTTTTCCCTCTTACCATCCTCCCTCCAGAAGACTACAATTAAACATGAATATATACATATCAATAAATATACACATGTATAGATACATATGTAAAGATATACATCTATGTAAGACTATATTATGCATATTTCTATTTTTCAGTCCTTTATAGGTCCAGATCTTTCCAAGTTTTTCTAAACCATCATTTGTTAAATTACAGTAGTATTTCATCACAATTACATGTACACAGTTTCTTTAGCCATTCCCCAATTGAAGGGCATCTGGTTTTAGCCAACATGATAGCTATAAATATGTATCCCTCATTTTGGCCTTCTGTTTTTTATCCAAAGTCTCTGAACCCACACTGATCTGTAAGCCTTTCCCAAGAGGTCTGCTCTGTTCTCTATGGAGAGAATTCTTCCTCCATCTTGTGGGCCTAGTATTTTCAGGGCCACACTTGTTAGGCTCTCCTCACTCTGAGGAGAATAAGTCACATTTCCCATACTCTCTTTCGATCTAAGCAGGAAAATTTACAGGTATATATATATATTTTTAAAACATATTATGCATATGTGGTCATCTGCACATATAGGAGCTGCAGGGCTTAAGACTCTCGTTCTAGAGAATGATTTCCTTGGGCTGGCAGAAGCTCAAGAAGAAGGAATCTTAGACATAGACAATATCAGGGCAGGATGTAAAAAATGATCACTTGAGATTTTAACATCTCCATTTTCTATACTTTTCTCTGCGTGGAAGACAAGAGGAACATAGTTGTCATTGTCAGCTACACAAGTAGTGAGGCAAGATAATTGTTTTGTAATGAGAAGGAACCCTTATGTAGGCAGATATGCCTAGCAGTCCCAAAGACATTCAAAGGGCATTTCCTTGAACCAGAGTCCAATCCTGGGGGATATGACTACAAAAAAGGTCAGGTTCTCTCTCTTTCTCTGCCCCGACTCTCCCCTGCACCCTAGAGCTGATTCACATCCCCTTTTTGGGAGGAGATCTTATTTGCTTTTTTTTCTGAGGCAATTGGTGACTTGCCCGGGGTCACACAGCTAGGAACTGTTAAGTGTCTGAGATCAAATTTGAACTCAGGTCCTCCTGAATTCAGGCTGGTGCTCTATCCACTGCAGTGCCACCTAGCGGGTTCATTATTTGCTTTTAAGGAAACCTTTGCCATGAGCCCTATCTAAATTACATTTTAGGGATTTTCATGTATTGGATAGTTGGGGGGAAGAGAGAGTGTTACTACAGAGAATAAAACTTCAAAATGAAGCTTAGGTAGGATTTTTGTAAAGGATCTTCCTCAGAAGGAGTAACAAGACCCCCTCTTCCAATGGTACTGCAGGACGTGGGTATCAGGGTAGGACAGAAGTTTACTGCCTCCACTAGGGCAATGGTGGAAGACCCAAAGGACTCTTGAACAAGTAGAAAGATATACTGAAAGCATGAAGCCTTGGGGAAGTATCCATTGTGTTCCTCATTTTCCCACTGGTAAGTATAACCCTTGTACCGGTCTGCTGTACAAACATTGAACCTTCTCCTTTAACCTCTGCTTCTGCCAACTTCCAGAAGTCAACATGATGGGTTGGAAAGTTCCAGAAGAGATAAATGGATAATTTCAGTCCATAAGCCATAGAATGGCATTGGTGGGGGTCATCCTCACCTCTCAGAATCTTGCAATTAAAGCAATCTTGTTCGTTTTGGACAGCTGATGCCCAAAACCCATATTCAAGAATTTATGATGCATGTGGTATCCCCATGGTTGCAGATGTGCTATTCCAGGACAGTTGCAATAAGTGGTGTCTTTGAACATTTGGCAAGTTTAATTTGGAAATGAAAGGGTCCTTTTCTTCCTTACTTCAATGCCATTATCTAATTGTATTGTCTTAACTTATTCTGTACACTAATTCTCAAGCTTTTTGGTCTCAGGGCCTCTTTCATTGTCTTACAACTTACTGAAGATCCCAAAGACCTTTTGTTTAGGTGAATTATACCTGTAGATATTTATTGAATAGAATCTAAAACTCATGAAATTTAATATTCATTTCAAATAACAATAAACATAGTTTATGTTAATAAATATATACATATAACTTTATGAAAAATATCTATTTTCTCAAGCAAAATTAATGCATTAGGAAGTGGCATTGTTTTACATATTTTTGCAAACCTCTAATATCTGGCTTAATAGAATAAAGTTGGGTTCTTATTTCTACTTCTGTATTGAATCTGTTGTGATATGTTGTTTTAGTTGTAGTATATGAAGAAAATTTGATCTCACGTAGATATGTAGTTGGAAAATGGAGGGAAAATAATGTATTAATATTATTTTGAAAATATTTTTGACTTGTGGATACCCTGAAAGGATCTCAGGAATCCCTAAAGATCTGAGAATTTTTGAGAATTCTTGCTGTGGGATAACAAAAAGCCTTATACTTCTTCGTTGTATCAGAACTGGGTGCACATAGAAAAGTTTCATCTGAAATATATCCCTTACATGTTAGTCGCAGTTGTTGTTGTTCTTCACTCTCTAAGAAGACCAGAATGATATGATATCACTATTTGAGGTCAGAGTACAGTGTGCCTAACAATATAATTGTACCAATCAGACCAAAATTCACTTAAAAGCTCTGTTATATATGAACATTGGGAATGAAGATGTCTCTAAATTTGCGCATCTCATATTTTTGATCTACTTTAACTCTGCTTTGCTCGTAGAGAAGAGCATCTTCTTTAACATGGGCATACCATGCTGGTCAATCTTGTGCCAGTGTCTCCCATGTCTCACGGTCCATTCTAACGTTCTTCAGAGAGACTTTGAGAGTGTTCTTGTATTGCTTCTTTTGATCTCTATGTGAGCAATTGTCTTGCTAGAATTCTCCATAAAATGGTCTTTTAGGCAAACAGAGGTTTGAACAACATGGCTAGCCCATTGGAGTTGCAGCTCTGTAGTAGGTTTTGAATGCTTGAGTGTCAGCTTGAGAAAGGACTTCAGTGTTCTCTTATTTTGTCAGGCAATTTTCAGAATTTCGTCATTCAAATGGAAGCAATTCAGTTTCCTCGTAACTGTTGAGGGAGGATGAAAAGAAATTTAAGCCCCTAGGTGGAGGTATGTGGTAATTCGCCACTGCCTTCTTCAGGTCACTGTTCTTCTCACCCGGCTGCCATTTGGCCATGAATACATGGTCTGGTCTCTTTTGTGTCTAACTCTAGGTGAATTAGTAACAGAGGTGAATTTGACCAAGAGATGACCTAGTGAGTTTTGAAAAGTCAAAAAGTCACCAGATACCCAACTACTGGAGTCTATAGCAGAATCTGACAGTAGATACAGCAATGATACAATCCACCAGTCAATTAACCTTGGCAGCTGAGACCCTTCTTTCAGCTAAGCCACATCCAGAAATGAATTTGGGAGGCGAATATTGTATTACCACCACTTTATTTTAAATACATTCTCCCCAGGGACTGAGTAAATATGTAAAGGGGACAGCATACCCCAATTCAGGACCTTATTTTTGTGATCCTCTCCTTACGCTATTTTTTCAACCCATATTTCTTTGTAAAAAAATAATAATTGATGTTAATTGGTATTGAGGAAATATCAACTAGAAGATATTGGAGAGTTTGTTAATCGCTGCATTTATAATGGAGGTGGGGATAGAAACACATCAGATGGGAGTTCATGAGTAATAACACAAGAGAAATGACCTTCAATCCCTCACCTAGAACCTTGAAGGGATAAGCATCCACGCATGCTCTAGGGCTCTAATCCTGTCATCCTGTCTTAGGTTGGAAGAGTAGATGCAATGAAAGAAAATGGGCATTTAGTAAACTGTCAGATTTTCAGGATTTTTTTGCAAATAAACCTGAACCCAATAGAAAACCTGACACATAAGAACCAACATCAAAAATTAATTTCAAGGTACTCAATAAGGACAAACTGTTCATGCTTTATATGTGGAAATGTAAACCATATATCTAAGACTGTCATTAGTAAGTGGGTAGTCCAAAAGAAAGATTGGGGTAGAGCTGAATAGGATGTGATTCTAAAAAGTAAAAACATGTAGGAAAGGGTAAAAATGGTAATTATGCTATACAAATGAGTTAAGAGAGCAAAAATCAACACAGAGGAATTAAATAGGGGAGGAGGGCTGATAGTTCTGAAATCTTACTCATATTGGGAACAATAAAAACTAAAAAGGGCTAAAGAGGGAACAATACACATATATACCAAGAAGGGTATAGCACCTTCAAAATCTATAAAGGAATAGGAGGTGGAGAGAATAGGATAAGGCAGGATACAGAAGGGTGTATTGATTAAAAGTAATGGGATAAGGTGTATAGATTAATGGGAAAGGGATAAAGAGAAAGGGAAAGTATGAGAGAAATCCTGGGAGGGAAGAGAAGTGATAGCAAGGCAAGCTAACAGGTAGAAAGAGAGTAGAAAAATTAGCAGGGATAAAAAACAAGTGATAATGCATCTATATGCATGCACATATGTGTGTATATGTATGCATGTATAAGTACATATGTATGGATGTATATGTATATATGTGTATGTATGTATATAAACATAAATATATCCATGCTCAACTGTAGCCTTCTTGGGATGGAGGGGAAAAAAGGGGGGAAAAGAATAAAGTAAAAAATACACAGCAGGGAACAAAAGAAATCCTATAAGAAAGAAAGATGTTCTTAATACAATGTGTTTTATTATTATATATGCTTTCTTGAAATGAATATTTATTGTTACATATTTTTAATCTCTTCACTTGTTCTGCTGTGCACATGACAATATTTATTTTCTTTTTCTATTTAAGTTTTAAATTTTTAAAATATGGTGCATTAAAATGAAACATCAAAAAAGAATGAATACAGAACATATGTGTTAAATTAATATTACATGGACATGACAGTGTTTTCGGATCTTGAATAGTATTGTAAAAATGAATGATTATGAAGAAAATACTAAATGGGAGAACATTTTTATATGTTCACTTTTGTAAAAATGCAGTTTTTCTAATTCATTATCATTCTATTCATTTTCTATCATTATCATATGTTATTTCTTAATAGTTTCAGGAAGTTCTTCAGTGGGGAAAGGAAGGAAGGAAGGAAGGGAGGGAGGAAGGGAGGAAGAGAGGAAGGGAGGGAGGAAGGAAGGAAGGGAGGGAGGGAGGAAGGAAGGGAGAAAAAGAAAGAATAGCTTACATAATCATTTATCCATTTATTCTACCATATTCTCTCTCTCTCTGGCTGGAAGTACAGCAGGGCAGTCACAGGCTTGGTGCCTATAGGCAGGGGAGTTTTAACTGCTGTTTCTGACCTGGGCCTATTCACCCCTCCTTAGACAGACTAGTGGTCCCTCAACCCGGGGCGCTCACTATATTGTTCTCAGACTTAATACACTGGATGGGCTCTATTTAGCCTTACCATAGCTGGGAACTCAAGCCAAATAATTCATGAGGTTCAATCTCATCAGAAGTTCAGATTACAGGCATGTGTCTCCATCCTTGGCTACTCTAATTGCTCTCTCCAAAGTTAGCACTGATCTCTTAATTGCCAAATTTAGTGGGGGTTTTTCTCAATCTTCATCAGTTTTTTTTTCCCCACACTATATTGGCTACCCTCTTCTCTTTGGTAATCTTTTTTGTCTTATTCTCCTCTTTTTATCTGACTCTTCCTTCTCAGTCCCTGTTTGGATCCTCATCCAGATCAGTCAGATCCACTAACCAGGGGTGATACCAAAGGTTCTATCCTCAGCCCTCTTCTCTTCTCCCTCTATATGATTTTGCTTTATGATCTAACCAGGTCCCATGGATTCAATTATCCTCCTTATGAAGATCATTTTCAGTCCTATTTGTCCAGCCCTAACCTCTCTCCTGACCTCCAGCTTCCTGTTGGACATCTAGAATTGATGTCCTATAGATATCTTAAATTCAACATGTCCAATTATTATTGAGAGTAGCACCATTGTCCCAGTCCTCCTGGCTCCCAATCTAGGTGTCATTCTAAATTCCTCATCCTCCCTCACCTGCCATAACCAGTGACTTGCCAAGTCCTTTGTCACATCTCTTATATATGCCCCTTTCTCTCCTCTAGAAACTACCATCACCCAGGTCCAAGCCATCATCACTGATACAGACTATTGAAACAGTCTGTTGGAAAGAGGGAGGGTCTCTCTGTCTCAGATCTCTTCCCACCCCAATCACCTTCCATTCACCTCTCAAATTGATCTTCCTAAAGGCAGATATAACCACGTTACCTCCCTTCTCAATAAATCCCAGCTGTTCACCTCCAGGACCAAACAAGCTCCTTTTTAAAGGGTCTTTGAAAGCCTTTAATAACCTGTCCCTTTTCTTTTCAGTTTTCTTACACTTTTCCTCCCCCCTCCTCTGCTGCCCTGCCACCCAACCCCAGCAATCCAGTAACATTGGATTGTCCCAGCTGCCATCTTATCTGGAACACTCTCCCTTCCCATCTCCACATCCTTCAAGTCTCAGCTAAAGTCATGCCTTCAGTAAAATTTCCCTAGTCCTCCTTAATCTTAGTCCCTTTCCTCTATTAAATAGATTTCCAATTTATCTTGAATCTACCTTATTTGCATATGACTGTATGTCGTCTTAGATTGAGATTGAGATTAAATTAAGAGCTCCCTGAGGACAGAGGCCATCTTTTTTTTTTTCTTTGTATCCCCAGTGTTTAGCAAAGTGTCTGGCATAGCATAACAGATGCTTGTTAACTAATTCCTTAATTCTAATTCAGGTGTTGCTACTGTGGTTCTCTAATTAAACCCAAAGATATTTTATCTATCATAATCTATACCAGAATGAGCTAAATTGTTTTGCAGATGTGCTGCATTATCATATGCAAATGTTATATTTTCACTATAGAAAATGGAATTTTCACGTGGCTTGATTTCTTTAACCATGTGCAAAATAAATTAATTCAGTTTAATAAGCATTTGTTTTTTTTTTATTTTATTTTATTTATTTTGTTGCATTTTAAATTCTGAACGATTTCCCACCCTGCACTAGGGAAAACCACCACTTCACAAACCTATGTATGTGGTATACATGCACATATATATATGTGTATATGTACGTATATGTATATTGATACAATTTTCTCTGGAGGCAGATATCATCTTTCTTCAGCGGTCCTTTGAAATTCATTTGAGTATTTATAATACTCAGGAAAAACTCGATCTTTCACAGTTGTTTTTAGAACAATATTGCTATTACTGTGTACAAAATTCTCTTGGTCCTGTTCGTTTCGCTCTTCACTCTTTTGTGCAAGTCTTTCCATGTTTTTCTAAAAGCGACCAGCTCATCGTTTCTTACAATACAGTAGTATTCCATGACAATTATATGCCGAAACTTGTTTGGCCATTCACCAATTGATGGACGTTCCCTCGTTTTCCAGTTCTTTGCTGCTATAAACATTTTAGAATATCTAGATTCTTTTCCTTTTTTCCCTGATCACCTGGGGAAACAGAGATATTGCTGGGCCTAAGGGTATACACATTTTTATAACTCTTTGGACATAATTCTAGATTGCTCTCAATAAGCATTTGTTAAGTATCTACTATGTACAAGACACTGTTCTAGGTACCAAGGACAAAACAAACTAGTCCCTGCCTCCCTTAAGACTCTCAGATATTGCTGGGGAAAACCACCTGTAAACAGTTGAAAAAATAGAAAGCCATTTGTGGGGGTGAGATATTTAGTTATATGCTGTTGAACAGCACTAATCTTTTGGGGAATCAGTTCAGACCTGTGTAAGAGGGGGAACTTGAGAAGAGCCTTGAATGAAGCTAAAGATGGAAGGAGGCTGAGGTGGGGTGGGGGGGAACAGTGGGGCATGTAGGAGAGTAGGTGCAAAGACCTGGAGGAAGGAAGATGGTAAGCCAGTCTGGCTGGAATAAAGATGCATGGGGAGGAATAATATGTGACTAGAAAAGTAGAGAAGGTCTTCTATCGTTGGCTAATGATTTTGGATTTCAGTCTACCGGCAATAGGGAATGACTCTAATTTTATAAATGAAGAATGAGATAGAATAAAAAAGAAAATGAAACAAACCTACATGTCAACAGAGATTAACAATATGGACAACGTCCCAGCCTCATAGACCTTCATCCCTGCATAAAGGCAAGGATGGTCCATTTTTCCATCTCTTCTTCCTGAGCAAGTCATTTCCTGCATTGTGTTTCAGGCTACTCTCTGCTACTAAAAGTGGCAGAGAAAGTGCTCACCTGTGTCGTTGGAAGGAGCTCCCACTCCACTCCCGTGAGAATTCTCGGTACTGAGGAAATCAAGAGCCTAGTTTTTAATCTAGCCCTATGGGATCGAGCTTGACCATCATGATTATATAACATTTAGTTTCATCTCTTTGTTCTTGTTATTTCCATTTGCAGTGTTGTGATTATTGTCAGTCAGTAAACATTTATTAAGTCCCTACTATATGCTAGGGATAGACCACAGGGACTGGAGTCGGGATGATCTGACTTCAAATCCAGCTTCAGACACTTACTAGCTGTGTGACCCTGGGAAACTCACTTGATCCTGTTTGCCTCAGTTTCCCATTTCTAAAATTGGGACACACCGGAAAAGGAAATGGCAAACCATTTCAGTATCTTTGCTAGGAAAACTCCATATGGGGTAGTGAAGAGTGAGACAATAGAAAAACAACGATATGCCAGGCATTGTATGAAACTGTGGGGTTACAAAGAAAGGGAAAAAGATAGCCCTGGCCTCGAAGAGTTTCCAATCTAATGGGGGTATTAAAGGACAGTGGTAGGATTTGAAGCCTCCGGCTTTCCCAGAATTCCTTTCAAGGCTCAGCCTCAAACCCATCTTCTACCAGAACCAAGCCACTGCCAGCCTTCTCTGGTTCCTGTTCCTAGTTTATTTGCCACTTATTTACCCAATAGGGTAAACAGATTGTGACTCTTTGAAGGCAGGGGTAGGGGTTGGCTTTTTTCCCTCTTTTCTTGAATCCTCAGTTCTTAGCACAGTTTCTAGCCCCTAGTAGGCACTTTATAAATGTTGACTTGCTGACTGACTGGCCTAATGGAGCTTCCATTCTGTATATGTAAGCATATGATGTCATTTTTTGGGAGGGGGACAGTTGGGGGGAATTAAGTTGAACATTATGAAGAAACGATTATAGAGAAGTTCTGAAGAGGGAAAAGTGGTTATTATAATAAGGGGCAAGAAGAGTGTTCCAGGCATGGAGCACTGTGTGAAGTCGGGAAATAGAGGGACAACACTTAGACATCGTGGGGGCTTGGCCCTGTCTGGCTGAACTTTAAAATCCTTGCCATTGCACAAAGCCAATGTTTATAACCACTGAGCATGCCAGGGAGTGCCCACAGGAGTGCCATCTCCCCGAACCGGCCAGGGCTTGAGGGTTGGTGGAGGAGGGTGGCACGAGCTAGCTACCGGTACAGCCCTGAGCTTTAAGCAGCTCCGGAGGTTCCGGGATTCTCTCGTCCTACTGGACAAGGGCTCCAGAGAAAACCAGAGATGCCCAGGCCAGGAGGAGGGCAGGGAAGGTGGTGAGACCCTGAGAAGGCGGGGCTTGAGGCAAGAGGCGTGGCCTAAGTTCTTGAGAGCGGGGCGGGGGCCCGGGAGGCCGCGCTAGGGGAGGAGGCGGGGATGCGCGCCCCTGGAAACAGCTGCGGAGCGCGAGGGGAGGGGGAGGCGGCGGCTGCGGTGGCCGTTGGACAGCTGGAGCAGTAGGAAGGGGAGGAGCAGGAGGAGGTGGGGTGGGGAAGCGGCTGAGACGGCCAGTCCCGGCCCCTGCATCCCCGGGCCAAGCCCACCACCTGGGACCTAGAGTGCAGGAGGCCGAAGCCATGGAGTACATCACGCTGCCCAAGGTAAGGCTCACCCCTTGAGCTCGGGGCCACTTCCGGGCTCAGGGTGTGCTCTCCCTCTCCTCCCCAGAAGGGTTCCCCCCCACAAACAAGCACTCGGGGTTCCCCTTTGGATGGCGCGTGAGCTTCTCCCCGCCACGCCTGAGACTCCACTGAACTTTCTCCACTCAGTACTGCCTCCCTGGCCAGTCCTCCCTAAACTAACCCTGGCAGTGTGGTGTAGTGGGAGGGGTGCCCGCTGGCTCGGAGTCCAGATCCGGCCGTCCCTTGGATACATGGCCCGTGGATTAGGCCCTTCCCCTTTCTGGACCTTAGCTTCCCCCTCTGGAAAATGTGGGCTTAAGACTGGATCCCCCAAAGCCCCTCGTACTCTGATTGGAGAGTCGTCATTTCCGTGTAGGGAAAGAACTATCCAATGAAGAAACTCCCTCGGCCAAAGTGGAAGGACAACTCCCCTGCAACTTTTATGTAGTCTTAAGGAGTTTGATTTTAAAAAAAGAAAAACAAAACCTGCGATTTCATTGGTGGAGGGAACTCCCAGTGAGAGAAATCTCTCCACCCGTGAAAATCTGAGCGTAATCTTAGAGGGCTGCCTGGGGCAGTAAGATGTTAAGTGACTAGCCCTTAGTTGTGGGAGAGGCAGAGAGGAGAGATTTGATGATTGGAGGGGGACTCTTTTCATTTTACTACCATCTTCCCTCTCTGATATTCTTTGAAAGAAATCACACACACCCCCCACGCCATGAAATATATAGAACTGATTAAGCATGCCTGGCAGTAGTCAACAGCTGGCTTCAACACCAGTTAATAGCAGCTGACATTTTTATCAATGGATAATAGACTCAATTACTCTTTCTGTAAAGTAAGGAAATTGGACTGGATTGGTTCTAAGATCCACCTCAGCTTTAACTAGGTGACTTGCTGGAAGATCTGGGAAGGACTCTGAGAGGGTTTACCTGATTTTAGAAGAAAAACATAAGTGAAAGGGAGTAGACAGCCCAGTTTTGTGTATGAAAAACACATACTCATCAGGAAATCCTGGAACCAGAGGAGTGGAAACATTGGCAGAGGGAAAAATAAAAGCAGAGTCATCACAGAAGACTAGACAAAATGAGAAAGAAGAAAGGACTTTAGGAGGCAGATCAGAAGACCAGCATGGAGGCTTGAAGCAATAGTTGAAACCCTATTGGAACTCCATGCTAGCTTTTCTTTATTGATAATTTGATCCTTCAAAAGGTGGAGGAGTCAAAAGGAGGAGGGTGTGATTTACTGAAATAGAAATGAGGAGAACCTTAGGGAGAAGGAACCAATATTAAAATTTGTGAAAGAAAAAGAAGAAAACTGGGCATAGTATGATATCTACCCCTATTCTGGAGAAAGAACATTTCAGAGGGTTCATAACAGGGTAGACAGGGTAGAGGCATTGAGATAACCTATTTGTTAGAACTCTCTGCCTATAATCAGGAAGACCTGAGTTCAAATTCAATCTCATATACTTACTAAGGGCACAACCATGGGCAGGTCATTTACCTTCTGTTTACCTCCATTTCCTCTTCTGTAAAATGGGGATACTAATAGCACTTACCTTGAAAGAATTTTGTGAGGATCAAATGAGATAATGGTTGTAAAGTGCTTAGTGCTATATAAAGTTAACTAGTATCATTATTATCTATCCATAGGAGTCTCAAGAATTACATTGTGAAGATAGAAAGAGAAACATTTCCAGTGAAGAGATGAAAGGGAATAACTATCTAAAAAGACTAATGTGACCAAGGAAGTTTTTTTAAAAAAAAATGTTATTGCTAGTTTATATCTTTACAACACCTACATTTCCTATTGTATTCCTCCCCTCCCTGTTTACCATTGTATCTCTTTCCCTCCCAGAGAGCCATCCTTTTTAATAAAGGATTTTTTAAAAGGAAGGAACAAAATGAGCAAGACTAACAACGTCAAGAAAGACTGACGTTATACAAAGTGTTGCCCACCTGTGGCCCCCTCTTGTTTCTAGGGCTAACTCAAACAGAAAAACAAAAGCTGGTTAAACCTGAGTTTGAAAGCGTGATCTAGGCCTGGAAGAATAGCATCAGGAGCACTAAAGCTTTGAGTAAACTGAGGCTGTTGATGAGCAACTTGAACTTTTTTTAAGCACTTTCTGAAGAAGGTGATGAATGCTAGGATTGTTTTTCCAGATTGTTGGGAAGGGCCAAAAAGAATGAAGATAGGTTGAACAGAATGGACTGGGGAATGTTCTGCAGAATGTAGGAACAAAAGAGGAAGGAGTTATTCGGCACTTGCTGTGTGATAAGGTCTGAATATACAAATAGAAAAGGAAATCGGGCCTGTTTATGGATAGATTTTCAGAAAATTAGTTTGGTAAGCATGCCTTTTCTAGTAAGCAGAAGGCATATTCCCATTGAGTTCCCCATTTACAAGAGATTTATCTTGAAAAGCTTAAAGAGGATCTCTTAGGTACCAGGAGGACATATTTATTGGAAAGGCAAAGGCCTATAACAGAAGACCAACTTTTCATAGTCCAAGTTTTCGGAAAATATATCCATACAAGGGCTAACCTTATTTTTGTTGTTTTTTTTTAATTGGAAAAAATTTTTTTCTAAGGAGAAAACAGGCACAGGCACTACAGCCTGAAGTAAAATCAGTCCTTGTACAATCTTTCCTTTGCCTTTTTTTTCTGAATTTCAAGTCCAAAAACACTTTGGTCCCGGCTTCAGACATGTAGATTTCTTAAATGAAAGGACTTAGGGCTGAAAAGGACCTTAAAGCTCATCTAGTCAGAACACTTCATTTATTATTTTGCCCTAAGTTTAATAAAGAAATGATTTTGCCCTAAGTCACACAAACAGTAAGTAGCAGAGCTTGGATTTAAATGCAGGTTTGATGATTGTGCTGCTTCCACTATACCTTGTTACCTGATTTAATAAATGTGTTCAGCATCTACTAATAGCACATACCAGGACTGTCTTTTTGTAGAATTTTTCACTGGATTTTTTTCAGAAGAATGGAATAACAGCATTCAAACTTAGAAGAGACCTAAGTGCAATCTAATTCAATTTATATCTGAACTCTTATTCCCTACTGCAAGGGGTTTTTTAACCTGTGATCAACTGTGTCTAGGCTTCAGGGGGGCCCCAAATTTGAATGAAAAAAAAAATTACCTCTTTATTTCACTATCCTTCGGCCTCTTTTATAATCCTAGTATTTTATTTTATGCATTTAAAAACATGGTTCTGAGAATGGATCTCTAGGCTTCCTCAACCTGCCTATCCAAGGAAGGGGTAGGGGGGAAGGGTCCAGGACACACCAAAAATTCAGAATCTCTGCTCTATGATCCAGCCAAGTGGTCATCCAGTCTTTGCTGGATCACCCTAGAACAAGAGTGCACTGCCTCCATATTGGCTCAGAATTGGCTCCATATTGGCCTCAGTCTTCACTTTCCCTCTCTCCCTTCTTCCTTACATTGTTGATGTTTTATACTTCCTTGCTCATCCTAGTAAAGGAGAGATCAAAATAAGAATGCCTTCTTCAGAAAACAGAAAAGGTCTTTTGAAAATGTGAAAAGAAAAAGAGGATAGGATTTAGAGTCACAATGCCTGGACCTAAATCCCCATTCTTGTTACTGTCTGAGTGACTTTAGTCAAACCATTTCACCACTCTGCGCTCAGGTAACCTCTAAACCCTATGTTTTTCCGGTAATATTCATGATGAATGCTGTTTGAGGTAATATGATGGTCAATGATAGTATGGGACATGTCTGATGCATAGTCTTAAGCCAGAAAGTTCTTCTGGGGCCACATTTCCTCATTTAAAAAAAAAAAAAAAAACATAGATTTGAGCTATTGCCAATATTTATGGCAAATCAGGGTAGTAAATGGATTAAGAAACCTCGGAAGTCTACCTCATTTCCTTTCTTCCTGGAAGGGAAATAGAAAAGATCATGTTTTATGTTTCACAGCTTCTCTAAGAGCAGAGTTCTTATAAATGTCACAACATCCGGTGTGGTCATGGTTGAGGATATGTGGGAGAAGGGTATTGGGCAAGCAGCTTTCAGAAGGATAGGGCCATCTACACTACTTAGCCAGGGTAACCACTTGAAAAGCAGGCTGATTCCTTGTTCTGGTAGGCAGAGAATACAGTTTTGTATTTTGATTTGGGAGCTTAGTTTGGGAGAGCAGGCACCATGCCTTGTTTTCTTGTATTCTGTACGCTATTTCTGCCAGTGTATAGGACAGTTCAGTATATACTCCCAGGCTAAGAAATAGTTTGAAGTTTGGGGTTTTCACTCCTTCCTTCCTTCCCTCTTGTGTGTCTCAGTTCTTGCCCCAGCTTCCTCCGTCCCTTCAGCAAATATTCTTGAATCGTACCTTTCCCAGTCCAACACTTTCCCTCTAGTACTTGCTCCCTTCATTGCTCCGTGATTGTTTCTAGCAGGCAGTCCCAGACACCCATCCCCTCCTGATCCATCCATATATGCACTGAAAGTTCAGATCCAAAGATTTGTTTTGGAATGCCTCGGTGATCATTTTTACAAAAGACTTGGATGAAGGGATCCTTATTGAAAGATCTTGAAACATTTAGTCACATATTATAAGGTGAAAATTAATAGGAATAAATGTAAATTTAAAAAAAAGCTTCACAAGCACAAGATATTAGAGATATGCCTCAACAACAGTTTCTTCAGGGGGCCTTAGTTGGTTATACTCTCAGTGTGACGTGGCAATCAAGAACACCAGTGTGATCTTAGGCTGCATTTGAGGCCTTGGGAGATATTAGTTCTGCTGTCCTCTACATTGATATCTACTTGTAACTAGAATACGGTGTTTACTTCTAGGTATCTCATTGGTAAAACTGGAGAAAGTCAAGAGGAGAGCCACTAGGATAATGAAAGAAATGTTTAATTCTTATATTTTGGTCATAGGTAACAAATTGGGATTTAATTTTTTTCTTTCTTTTTTTAAAATTAGGTTGAAAATGTCCTATTACTGAATCGTTATGTAAACAAGAAACCAGCTAACGGGACTCTCTATCTTACTGCAACCCATCTGATCTATGTAGATACTTCGGCTGAAGTTCGGAAGGAGATCTGGGTCTGTATTCCCGCTAAGAAATAAGAAAGTATAACACCGACTTGCATATGAATTTTTCTTATTATATAATAATAAATATTATATAATAAGAATAACAATAACAATAAAAAAAATTGGCCATATAGAGATTTCCCCAGAGCACCAGGTTTTAGTAATTAATTTATTTTTTAAATTACGTAGATCCTTTCCTCCAAAGAACACTGTTCAGGTGAACTACTTTTAGTGAGAGATATAGGATGCAGTGATCAGTTCGTTGTATTTCAACAGATGTTTTGTAAGCACCTACTAAGTGCATGGCACGATGTGCTAGCTTCTCACACCTCCAGGGGTGATGTAGTTTGTAATAGGCAAATCTTGTTTATTTTTAAAATATTATACTTATACTATAGATACTAGGTAAATAGAATTTATGAAACTTTATGGAACTTAGATCTTCTCCAAATCCAGTGTTCTTTCTACCATGTCTTGCTGCCATGGTCATTTAGCTAATACGTTTCCTCATCTGAAAACTGAGGGAGTTAGAAAAAGTGATCACTAAAGGAATGTTTCAGAACTAAATCCGACTATCCCAAAATGGTAGAGCCAGGACTTGGTCCTAGGTCAGCTCACTCCAAGTCTGTTGTTCTTTCCACCTGTAGTCCTTTAATAGCTTTATTTTTGGTCAGATTGTGGATTCATTGTGGCCCACAATGGCCTTCAAGAGGTCCTTTTTTATTTTATTTGCTTTTTTTAATATGCTAATTCATTAAAACTTATTCTAAGATAAAGTGATACTGTAAGTGACCTCTTTCCTTGCTTACTTACCTAAGTAGAAGTACAATGTTTTCCTTTTTTTAATGGGTACTTTTGGCCACCTAAACTATTGCCAATATCTGAGAATCACCATTCTGAGAGTCAGTGTTGGGCATTTAATTTCACTGCTGAAGAAATTTGCTACTTAAAGGCTGATTTATATTTCATCTTTTACAGATTCTGCACCACCACATTGCTGCTGTGGAGAAGTTAGCCCTCACCTCCATGGGGCATCCTCTGATCTTACGTTGCAAAAACTTTCGAACAGCACACTTTGTCTTTGGGTCCGATTGGGAATGTCATGAAGTATACGTTTCCTTGCTCAAGCTCTCCCAACCAGGTAGTTAGGCTTGGCGAATAATAGAAAAACTTGGGAAAAAGAAGGAATGGGGCATGGAAATTATGACAATTGGTAGTTGCCTTTCTATGAACCTCACTCAAATAGCGGGTCTTTTTGACATGTTAAAAATGTTTCCCCTTGGTTTTGAAACCCGCATCAGAACATGAAGTTGCTTTCTTGTACAGAAATAGAGGCTGATTGCTTCTTCCAAGTTTGGGTGTCATGAATAACTTTTGGGGATCCCCAAAAGTTATTTGGGGATCCAGGCCTATGATTTTAAGAGGGTAGAGGAACTTTGGAAAAAGAGAGTCCCTGTTGGCAGCAACTAGCTGTAACCTAAAAATATGCTTATCTGCCTGATTTCTCTGGAAGACTTTGCTTCTCTGAAAATTTGGTATTTGTTTTTATTGATGCTAGACTGTGATTTCAGTTCACAGTAAGGAAATGCCTCCTACCACTGTATTCCAGCAACTTCATCATAAAGAGTTTACGAGGACATTGAAAAATTAAATGCCCTCCCATGGTCACACCACCAGAGGCAAAAATTGAATTCAAGCTTTCTTGACCCCACAGCTGGAGATCTGTCCATTATCACCATGCTGCCTCTTTGCAAGAAATGTTACAGTTTTGAAAAATAAAAGTACATTATAACATTTAAAATGTTTCTCTGTACCCAAAGACAAATTTGATGTAAAAAAAATTTTTCCCTAGGGCTGTCTGGGCATATCAAAAGTGACATTAGGAAGAGGCAGATTAGTGTAGTGGTCAGGCCCAACTTATCTCGTTTCCTTTTCTGATGGGTTTATTAGACTAAATTGAAGAATGCTGTAGATGTCTTATACCTAAGTTTCATCGAAGCATTTGATAAAGTTGCCTTTTACCCTAGTTGATCTGAGTTGTGAGTTAGATCAGGCCTTCTTTAACTTTTCCACTTGCAATCCCTTTTTCGCCTGAGAAGCTTTTGCATGACTCTGGGCATTTAATCATAATTTCCTGATACCTGCATTCAGTTTTGTGACTTCATATGGGGTCACAAACCACAGTTTAAGAAACTGGATGTAGAGTAGGGCTTCTTAAAATATTTTTCACTAGTGACCCCTTTTTGCCCAAGAAATTTTTTCATGACCCCCACACCCAGTTATGAGGCCCCATATGGGGTGTTGTGAAACACAGTTTAAAAAGCTGAGAATTAGATGATAGGAGAATTGGGAGCATTTGGAATTGGTTGAATGATCTGACCCAAAAAGTACTCGTCAATGACAAATTAGAGAGAAGTTATTAGTGAAATATCCCAACAATTTGCTGCTCCTGTGCTGATCAGCATGTTCATCAATGACTTGGATGGGAGTCAATGATAGGACTCAGAAGCTGAATAGCAGAATCTTACACCATCTTAAGAGGAACATAGTGTCTAGAGCAAGGGAGGTGATTGTTCCATTGTATTCTTCCCTGGTCAAACTGTGTCGAGTATTGTGTTCAGTTCAACTTTCCCACATCTCGGAAGGACTTTGACAAACTGAAAAGTTCCCAGATAGTGATGGAAGTAGATATCATTCCATCTGATAGCCGATTGAAGGATCTGAAGGTGCTTTGTCTGAGGAAAAGATGTATATGGAGGGAATCTGATAGTTATTTTTCAAGTATTTTGGCTGGAAGAAAGGAAACAGTTTTGTTGTTCTTGGATTCAGAATATAGAAATAGAACTGGTTTATAAAAGTTACAGAGACCTACTTTGGCTTAGTGACAAAATTTCTAACAAGTTGAATAAGCTGCCTTGGAATGTGTGGGATTTTCCCTTCCTTCAAGGAGTCAGGGATACTAAGGAGGGGGTCCCCTGAGCGTGAACCACTTGGATTACAGTTTGTGAAGAGCCTTCAGACTCCCAAGATTCTGAAATTAGTAGGGAAAAAACCAGGATTTGGATTCCGATACTTTGGGTGTGAATCCTACCACCTGTGTGACTTTAAGCAAGTGATTCTCTCTGGACCTCGTTTTCCTCATCTGTAAAATGGTAAAAGTGATTTCTGAGGTCCCTTGTAGTCTTAAATCTAAGAGTCTGTGATGGTGATATTGGGAAGGTCACTTAACCTTTATGAGCCTTAGTTTCCTTTTTTGTAAAATCACGAGGTTAGATTAGATGGTCTCTAAGGCCTACTTTCAACATTAAATCCTTGAGAACTAATTCTTAAATCTCTTAATTCCTTAAAACACCCTGATGATTGCATCAATTTCATTACTGTTTCTAGTGAGACCAGAAGAACTTTATGCATTTTCTTATAACCCCAAATCTTCAAAAGATGACAGAGAAATTGGATGGAAAATGATTGACTTAAAATCAGACTACAAGCGGATGGGAATCCCAAATGACTACTGGGAAATAACAAATGCAAACAAAAACTATGAGGTAATTATGAACGCTTGCAAGAGCTGCTCCAAATATCTTTGTATATATGGGTCCTTTTCTTTTTCTTTGGGACATAGGCCTAGTAATGTTATATCTGGGTCAAAGGATCTATACATTTGAACATGAATCTACTTGTATCAACTTTCATTTCTAGTGGACTCTACTTTAATAGACCTCCTTGTGTGTGGATTTCAGTGATTTGTATATGTGAGCATACATGTTGTTCCTCTGCCTCAAATTCCAGACATTCTGAGAATATATTTTGTTGCTGTATAATCTTACTGTGCCTTCTTTCTGGAAATTAATACCAGTATTTGAAAAAAAAACTTTATAACTTGTGTAACTTTAGACAAGTTCCTTCCCCTCTGTGAGCCTCAGTTTCCCCATCTACAAACTTGAGGGAATTAGACTAGATGGTCTCTAGAGTTCTTTCCATTTCTAAATCCAGTGATCCTATGAATAATTGCTGCTAGGCCTGCTACTGCCAAATAACTCTTATAAGAATTAAGTTGATTTTTGTAGTTCTTACTTTCAGGTTTGCAGCACATATCCTCCTGAAATCGTCATTCCAAAAGTGGCTAGCAAGGCGATGGTCATGGGCTGTTCTAAGTTCCGAAGTAGAGGACGCATCCCTGTGCTTTCCTACTTCTACAAAGAGAACAATGTAAGTGGAACATACTTCCTCCCCACATACTCTTTTAAATTGATTTTCTTTCCTCTTTATTGACTTTAGCCTGGGAGATGGGGGGGAAGCCATGAATTAAAAGGTTAAATGAGCATCCTTAGTCTTCTCATTCACGCTCATAGCTCCAGCTGTCTTAGATACGAAGTTGATTTCCAAAGTGATACTTCCAGCTCGAACCTTCCTTCCTCCTCCCTCACCTCCAGTCCTACATTTTCAAATTTTAGTGTAGTATAGTAGAAGTGGCATTAGATCAGGAGTCAGAGAATCTAGGTTAAAAATCCTGCCTCTGCTACTTGCTATTTGTGGGACTTTGGGAAAATTACTAAATCTTTGGCACTCAGTTTTGCCATCTATAAAATGGGCTTGGATGCAGTTTTGCCATCTGTAAACTGGGCTCGGATGAAGTGATCTCTAAGGTCTCTTTCAGCTCTGAGTTCTTTGATCGTATGATCTTTACATAAGACAGTGAGTTGAAAATGACGTCAGAGTTCATCTTGTGTAAGATTTTCTCATTTTACAGGTGGGGACACTGAGACCCAGAGGGGTTAAGTGACTTGCACCCTTTGCCTGCTGAATAGTCCTTTTGGTCCCTAAATTCACCTTGTATAAAACCCAAGATCATTGTCTTTCCTCTCAAAACCTCTTTCCAAAGATTCTGTTTCCATTGATGCTTCCGTCACCTTCAGGTATTAATTATGTTTCATTCTTCCCTCTATATCCATAACCAATCAATTAATCAATTCATGGCAATTCTACTTCCAAGTGAATAACATTTTTCATCCGGGTCCTTGGAAATTATTTTAGCTCATTGTCTTGATCGGAATAACTAAGACTTTCAAAGTTGATCATTCTTATGATATTACTGTTGCTGTGTCTCAATGTTCTCCTAGTTTTATGTACTGCAGTATCCTTCCAGAGTTTGGGGTTTCCAGTTATATCATGGAAACCATAGATTTCTGTTGCCCTATTTTTTGGGAATAATTTGTAGGATAGTTGATGGAAATTCACTCAACTAATCTTTACTATGAATCTGTTCTGGAAAATGGCATTTTATTGGGAAGACTTCTAGTTTATTCCCATTATAGATAATGCCTGCTCTTGGTTGTAGATAAACGTTATTTATTATAAATAAATGCTATATTTATTCCTAGGATTTCTAGTGATTTAAGTAGGAATTCATATTATATTTTGTCAAAAAAAACTCTTGCTGCATCTATTGAGATGATCATATGATTTTGTTGGTTTTGTTATTAATATAGGCATTTATACTTATAGTTTTCCTAATTTCCTAAATTCTTAATATAAATCCCACCTGGTCACAATATATGATCTTTCTGATGTCTTGTTTTCTCTTTGCTAGTATTTTATTTGTAATTTTTACATCATTATTCATTAGAAAAATGAGTCTCACTTTTCTTTTTCACTTTTTCCTCTCCTTCTCACCCCTCCACTTTTTTAGATCATTCCAACATAATGATCTTACACTTGTGCTCTCTATCTATGTAGATTCTTTCTAACTGCCTTAATAATGATAAAATTCTTAGGAATTGCAAGTATTATCTTTTCATGTAGAAATACAAACCTTATTGAGTCCCTTATGATTTTTCTTTCATGTTTACTTTTTTTATGCTTCTTTTGAGTTATATGTTTAAATGTCAAATTTTCTATTCAGTTCTGGTCTTTTCATCAGAAATTCTTGAATGTCCTCTAGCCTATTAAATAACCATTTTCCCCCTGAAATATTATTTTCAGTTTTGCTGGGCAGATTATTCTTGTTTGCACTCCTAGCGTCTTTGCTTTCTGGACCATTATATCCCCAAAACTCCATTTTTCTAATGTGGTAGCTACTAAATCTTGTGTGATCCTGTCTTTGGCAGTCTACTTCTCGTATTTTTCTCCTTGCCCTAGAAGTTCTGAAATTAGGCTATAATATTCTTGGTAATTTTCATTTGGGGATCTCTTTTCAGGACGTGATGGATAGAATCTTTGCATTTCTATTTTGCCCTCTGGTTCTAAAATATTGGGGCAGTTTTCCTTGATCATTTCTTAAAATATGATGTTTAGGCCCTTTTTTGATCTTGGCTTTCAAGTAGTATAGTAATTAATTCTTCCTTGATCTATTTTCTAGGTTAATTGTTTTTTTCACTGAGATGTTTCAGGCACTGTTCATTCAGAATGTTTTCCCCGATTCTCCCATCTTCACATTTTCTTAAGAATAATGTCTTTGGTTCTCTAGAGTCAAATCTGGATTTGTCTCCCTCCCCAATCTAATCCAACAGGCATTTATTAAATGCCTACTATATGCAAAGTTACTACTTTGCATATAAAAGCTGGGGAGACAAAGATAAAATGAAAAAATAATACGTATTCTGCCTTGTATTGTGTATGTGTTCTGTTTCCTCAGTTGATTGCCAGTTGTGAGTAATTGTTGGTTGATTGACTGATCTCATGGTCTTATCCTCCTTAATAGCAGACACGATCATTTTTTATCTTCCTAAAATTCTGAGCACAAGACCTTGTCTGTAGTACCCAAATGATGAATGTTTGTTGAATCGAATTGTAAAGAAAGTGCTGGTAATGTGAGCTGCTTGTAATCTCTCTGAGCCTCAGCTTCCTTTTCTCTTAAAATCTAGATCATTAAAAGTTTTAATGTAGGTAAAATATCTTTTTCCTAGAGTTGGTGCGTCCTTTCAAGAAAGGTGCAAACCTTTCTGACCTGTGGCTTTTACTCATTACAGGCTGCCATATGCCGCTGCAGTCAGCCCCTCTCTGGATTCGGGTCCCGCTGTCTGGAGGATGAACAGATGCTACAGGCCATTAGCCAAGCCAACCCAGCAAGCTCATTCATCTATGTGGTAGACACAAGGCCAAAGGTACCTTCTGAAGCGATTCATTGAAATTCCCAAACTCAGGGCTTGGTGTACCTCTTCATTATCTATATGTCCCAGATGTCTTATTCATTCATCCATTCATGTAGCAGATACTCATTAAGCACCTACTGTGTGCAAATAGTGCTATAATGATGCCAAGTTTGGTAAGATATGATTCCTGCTGTCAGGGAGCATAAATTCTAATAGGGAGGAAATCTCCCAGAGAGCAATAACACATACAATAAGAGCATTAAGAGCAGCTGGGTGGCACACGCCACAGAATGCCAGGCCTGGAGTCAGGAAGATCTGAGTTCAAACCTACTTCAGTCACTCACTGTATGACCCTGATTAAGTCACTTTACCTCTATCTGCCTCACTTTCCTCATCTGTAAAATGGAAATAATATTAGCATCTATCTCCCCAGGACTGTTGTAAGAATCATATGAGGTGACAGTTTTAAAGTGCTTAACCCAGTGACTGGCACAGAGTGGTCACTATATAAATGTTAGCTATATCACTATATAAATATTAGTTATTATGCTTATCAAAAGAAAGAAAATAAGGAAATAGTGGCTTTCAGTTTGATGGTCTTTAAGGCCCTTTATATATTATATTATTTATATTGCATGATATTTATTATATGACAGTGTTAAATACTGTAATAATAACTGACATATAGAGCTCTTAAATTTACAAAGACCTTTGTAGCTGTCTTCCCTGTGAATACTACAGGCAGTATTATTCCCATTTTACAAGATGAGCAAACTGAAGTGCAGATTTGCACCTGCAAATCAGGTGATTTGCCTCCTATTCACAGCTATGTCTGATGTGGAAAATAATCCCAAGTTGTCCTGACTTTAGAGTCCAGTACTTTGTCCACCATTTAGACATATTAGAAATGGCAGCCAAATGTCTTCAGCAGCTACTTTTTGTGGTACAAGTATTCTTACTTTTGGGGGTTTTTTTTGCATCCTGGCTCCATTTGGAAGTCTGATGCAGCCCATAACCCCTTTCTCGGAATAATGTTTTTAAGTGCATGAAAGAAAATCCTTAGGATTACAAAGGAAACTGAATATGTTTAAATACAATTATTACAATATTTTTAAAATCAAGTTAATAGACCACAGGTTAAGTACCACCCCTACTCTATTGTTGTGGCTTGTAATTATTGTTTTATTTGTAGAAAGGGTTCTTAGCCTCAAGTCAACAGACACCATCTCAAAGGATCCATGGATAGATTTCAGGGGACCCATGGACTTGGGATGGGAATAAAATTTCCCTCATCTCACTGCTAAGTAAATTTACAATTTCCTTTGATTATTAAAAAAAATTTTTTTCTGAAAAGGAGGCCCATAGGTTTCACCAAACTGCCAAAGAGATCCATGACAGAAATAAGATTAAGAATTTCTGATTTATAGTAACATTTGTCCTAACAAGATCACTTGCTGCCCACTGCAGCCATGACTTTTCCTTCCCCTGTATTGCATTTTGTTTGTTATTCATTTAATGGCTCCTTAATTACCCAGTGTCTCTAAGATAAGAGATCTTAATTTGCCACTGTCTCTCTTTAGAACACATTTGTTTTCTCTCTGCCCAAGTTAATGTACATACGTTATGCCTTAGGTGTTTTGCATGTTTCTTATTAATATGAAGCACTCAGTCTGTGTAGTTGCCTATCTGATAAGGCCAATAGAACTTAGCATCTGCACTGCTACAGTGATACACAAGGACACAATTAGCATAACATATTGGTGAAAGTATATTGCTATTTCCTAAAGTTTCCGATTTAAGAACCTGTGAAATCCTACTCTCACCCCTCATTTAGGCCCTTAGTTGATTTTCCCTTTTATGGGCAGCATTTCAAATGATTTGGAAACTAAAGAATAACATCCTTGAGGCTCCTAGATGTACAAGCGTTGTCCTTTCTTCACCCAGCCCGTTGATATCTGCCCTACAATGTTCTTGATTTACAGTTGAATGCCATTGCCAACCGAGCAGCTGGCAAGGGTTATGAAAATGAGGATAATTATACCAATATTCGATTCAGGTTCATTGGTATTGAAAATATCCATGTGATGCGGAGCAGCCTACAGAAACTTCTGGAAGGTATGAAGGCTTGGTCTTAATTGGGGGGAGGTGGGGAAGGAAGAACTGGGATCTGGAAGAATCTGCCATAATATACCTCCTAATATATACACAAAAAAGCATGTGCTTTGAAGGTGGAGCCAGAGATGTAATCAAAGGAAGAGAATCAGTTGCCATGTGGCATTTGATATAATGTGCTGTTAATATGTTTGAGGTTCAGCACACCAAATATTGAGATTGAGGAGAGCACTTGACATCAAGTGTTGAGATTTGGTCATGTGATGAATTTACAGTGGCCATTTTCTTTGCCAAAGGGACATTTACTTAAGAGAAGAGGTTATGGACAAAATGAAGAGATACGATAGACATCAGGGGTGGTAAAATATGAAATATATTTGCTATGGTTAGATACCATGAGGCAGGGGAGAGAGAAAGGGAAGAAAGACACCACGAGGCAGAATACTGTGGCAGGCTAACTCAAAAGGGATTCTGCCAAGATGGCATGGGCCATGGGCAGATTTAGAGAGGAAATTTAACCTTGGGGGTTTGGCATAACTTGGCTTTCTGATTGGGTAGGGTTACCACCCAGGGTGGACCTGTAAAGTTGAGCTGATCCCCATTAGTGCCCTTTCCTGCTTGCCTCAGAAAGTAATCTTATCAGTATTTCAGACTTTCTCTACCAACCCATCTAGTTACTCAGGACCTCATCACTGTTATGGGTCAATATGGTCCTGAAGTGTGGCTAGATTGGTTTAGAATGTAGGGGCCAGGTAGGAACAGATTTCAACTTAGTATAGTCAGGAGTAAAATCAATAATGATAGAACCATCTGGAAATGAAGTGAGGTGCTTCAGTAGGTTTATTCATCTTTGAACACATTTGAGGAGGATCTGGATGATAGCCCACAATATTGACTTCTGATGCCCATCCATGTGGCCTTGATTTAGGTACTTATCTCTCTGAAATAAAGTAGTTATCCCTTCCACATTGAGGGTTAGGGGCAGATACCACTGCAATATGAAAAATCCACATAAAATTTTTGACTCTCCCTTCGTACCAGAGAAGAAATCTGAATTAAATGCCATTAAAAGATGAAACATGTTAATATTATGAAATACTGCATATTCATGTGTTTTATGCATTTCTGAGTCTCTTTACTTTTTTCTTTGTTGTCTGCTGGCATTCACATGTCATCTGTGGCTTCTGCAAAACTCTCCCAGAATTCCCATTTAATTTCCTATGGCGACTGCAATGTATTGAAACCATGATGGGGAAAGTCAAGTGTGGAAGGGATAATTGTAGTTTGACTAGATGATTTGTAAAGGGTCCTTCTACAATGAGGGAATTTGTCTTGCTTGACTATGCATATTCATTTCAGAGATTTTCTTTTTTATTTCTTTTCCACTTGAGAAGGGGTAAATGAGAGGTAGAAAAAAAAATAAATGCTTATTGATTAAAAAATGAAATTTTAAAAAATTTAAAGGTTTCTTTCAGCTCTAGATTTTATGATCTTGAGTTGTTCACAGGATTCATGCTTCATTTGTCACATAATGGTTGGAATAGACTGCCTTACGAATTTGTTCCAACTCTGTTATTCAGATCTATTATTCAATGTTTCCATTGATTTCACACCATAGTTGAGAACAAGTGAGCATCTGTGTTGTGGAGATCAATAGAATACTTAACTACAGGAATGGTAGCCTAGTCCTGTGGCAAAAGAAATGTGAATTTTGTAGTTTAACCTCCTTGTTAGGGGAGAATGCTCCCAAGTTACATCTGCATTTTTTGCTCTACTGGGTAAGAACAAAGCCTTGAGCATAATCTTGGTCACCTGCCATCACCACAGAATCTTTCAGGAAAGATGGACAATCCTTTAGAATTCTGGTCTTAGAAAATTTCTTCCAGACTGTGCAGAAAGGAGGAATTCATGACTAAACAAGAGATAGAAAAGACTATACAAGATAAAATGGAAAATGGCATTTATATGAAATTGTACAAGTTTTTGCACAAACAAATCCAGTGTAATAAAAATTTAAAGGGATACACAACTGGGAGAAAATCTTTGTACCTAGTTCTGATAAGGGTCTCATCCAAGGAACTGATTCAAATGTAAAAGACAGCCATCTTTTAGTATAATATGAGTAGGTAATTTTCTTTTTTTTTTTTCTTTCTTTGCTCATAGACTTTATTTTTTTATTTTTTTAAATAACTTTTTATTGACAGAATCCATGCCAGGGTAATTTTTTACAACATTATCCCTTGCACTCACTTCTGTTCCGATTTTTCCCCTCCCTCCCTTCCTCCACCCCCTCCCCTACATGGCAAACAGTCCTATATATGTTAGATATGTTGCAGTATATCCTAGATACAACATATGTTTGCAGAACCAAACAGTTCTCTTGTTGCACAGGGAGAATTGGATTCAGAAGGTAAAAATAACCTGGGAAGAAAATCAAAAATGCAAATAGTTCATATTCGTTTCCCAGTGTTCTTTCTTTGGGTGTAGCTGCTTCTGTCCATCATTTATCAATTGAAACTGAGTTAGGTCTCTCTGTCATAGAAATCTACTTCCATCAGAATACATCCTCATACAGTATTGTTGTTGAAGTGTATACTGATCTCCTGGTTCTGCTCATTTCACTTAGCATCAGTTCATGTAAGTCTCGCCAGTCCTCTCTGTATTCATCCTGCTGGTCATTTCTTACAGAACAATAATATTCCATAACATTCATATACCACAATTTACCCAGCCATTCTCCAATGGATGGGCATCCATTCATTTTCCAGCTTCTAGCCACTACAAACAGGGCTGCCACAAACATTTTGGCACATACAGGTCCCTTTCCCTTCTTTAGTATCTCTTTGGGGTATAAGCCCAGTGGAAACACTGCTGGATCAAAGGGGATGCACAGTTTGATAACTTTTTGAGCATAGTTCCAAATTGCTCTCCAGAATGGCTGGATGTGTTCACAACTCCACTCACAATGTATCAGTGTCCCTGTTTTCCCACATCCCCTCCAACATTCCGCATTATGCTTCCCTGTCACTCTAGCCAATCTGACAGGTGTGTAGTGGTATCTCAGAGTTGTCTTCATTTGCATTTCTCTGATTAATAATGATTTGGAGCATATTTTCATATGGCTATAAATAGCTTTAATTTCTTTGTCTGAGAATTGTCTGTTCATATCCTTTGACCATTTATCAATTGGAGAATGGCTTGATTTCTTATAAATTAGAGTTGATTCTCTATATATTTTGGAAATGAGGCCTTTATCAGAACCTTTGGTTGTAAAAATGTTTTCCCAGTTTATTGTTTCCCTTCTAATCTTGTCTGCATTAGTTTTGTTTAGAGAAGGTAATTTTCTTTTTTAAAAATTAATTTAAAATTAAATTTAATTTTATAATAACTTTTTATTGACAGAATCCATGCCAGGGTAATTTTACATTATCCCTTGCACTCGCTTCTGTTCCGATTTTTCCCCTCCCTCCCTCCCTCCCTCCACTCCCTCCCCTACATGGCAAGCAGTCCTATATCTGTTAGATATGTTGCAGTATATCCTAGATACAATATATGTGTGCAGAACCGAACAGTTCTCTTGTTGCACAGGGAGAATTGGATTCAGAAGGTAAAAATAACCCAGGAAGAAGAACAAAAATGCAAATAGTTCACATTCGTTTCCCAGTGTTCTTTCTTTGGGTGTAGCTGCTTCTGTCCATCCTTAATCAATTGAAACTGAGTTAGGTCTCTTTGTCATAGAAATCCACTTCCATCAGAATACATCCTCATACAGTATTGTTGTTGAAGTGTATAATGATCTCCTGGTTCTGCTCATTTCACTTAGCATCAGTTCATGAAAGTATCGCCAGTCCTCTCTGTATTCATCCTGCTGGTCATTCCTTATGGAACAATAATATTCCATAACGTTCATATACCACAATTTACCCAGCCATTCTCCAATGGATGGGCATCCATTCATTTTCCAGCTTCTAGCCACTACAAACAGGGCTGCCACAAACATTTTGGCACATACAGGTCCCTTTCCCTTCTTTAGTATCTCTTTGGGGTATCAGCCCAGTAGTAACACTGCTGGATCAAAGGGTATGCACAGTTTGATAACTTTTTGGGCATAATTCCAGATGAGCAGGTAATTTTCAAAGGAAGAAATCCAAGTTATCAACAGTCATGAAAATTCACTAGTAGCTTCAAGATTCTGCCTCATACTTAGCAGGTGGGGGGAAATGCCAAAAAAAAATATAAATGTAGGAGGGACTGTGAGAAAACAGGTGCATTGTTGATGGAACTGTGAATTAGTCCAGTCGTTCTAGAAAGCAGTTTGGAACTATGCCTGGAAAATTGCCAAACTGTTCATTTTCTTTGACTCCCCTGTACTGCTACTAAGATCTGTGGCCCAACACAATCAAAGAAAGTGGAAAAAGATATGTATATGTGAAAATATTTATAGCAGTTCTTTTCATGGTAACCAAAATTAGAAACTAGCGGGTATCCTATTGGGGAATGTCAACTTTGGCACATGAATTTAATAGAATATTAATGAGTCATAAGAAATTAAACAGTTTCAGAGAAAACTGGGAAGACATTCAGGAACTGATACAGATTGAAGTGAGCAGAGTTAGACTAGTGTATACATTGGCAATAACATAGAGAAAAACAACTTTGGAAGGCTTAAAAACTTGGAAGATAATAGTGCCGTTCACCTCATGTCATAGAGGTGATGAACTTAAAACATAACAAGAGGCATTCATTTTGAGATTTGGCTAATATGGCGATTGGTTTTGCTGGACAGTATGTATGAAGGTCATTTTATTTGTTTATTGCTGAGGAGATGGGCATGGGAATGGAGAGTAACAGTAACAGATTTATGAAAAATATAAAGAAAAGAAAAGGAACTTGGGATCCTATTGTACCCTTGTTTTAGGAAATTTTCTTCATACTGTCAAGAATTTTCACAAGGGATGGGGCAGCTTGGTGGTGCAGTGGATAGAGCACCAGCCCTGAAGTCAGGAGGACCTGAGTTCAAATCTGGCCTCAGACACTTAACACTTCCTAACTGTGTGACCCTGGGCAAGTCACTTAACCCCAATTGCCTCAGGGGAAAAAAAAAGAATTTTGAAAAGAACATCTTGGTTCATACCATGCCATACTTTGGTATCCCCAGTGATTTATTTGGGGTCTTTTTTTTTTGTTTTTCTCTAACCAGGCATGATTGACTTGAATGTTTGTCTTTGTTTAGCTCCTTTACCCAAAAAAACTGTAGATCTGGATTTTTGCCTACCAAGCACCATTATGGATCTGCTTACCCAAGTGGTTTCATTGTGCCAATCATTTAAAGACATACTATCATTCCTTAGCTGCTCCCCATTTATAAAATGAAATCTATGTCAGAATTCCAAGGCAAGATCGAACTTCCTCATTTCCCAAAGAACTAAGACTCAGAGATAGGAAGTCACACAATTCTGTGAGGAAAGGCAGACCTTGAACTCAGACCTTGTGACTCTGTATCCAGTCTTCTTTGTCTTACTTTGGGGGGCAAGAGCGGTGCTAGAAATACTTCATTTCAGTCATTGGTTTTTTTTTTTTTCTTTCTTAAGTCTGTGAAATGAAAGTTCCATCTATGAGTGACTTTCTTGCTGGCCTGGAGAACTCAGGGTGGTTGCGACACATTAAAACTATTATGGATGCTGGAATATTCCTTGCAAAGGTAATTCTCAGTACATTTGCATACTCATTTCATCTGCAATTGATTGATTAGGGAAGCCTGACTTTATCAAGTCACTTCTGTACTGTTGGAACCATGCTAATATTACAGGGTACAATCACAATCAATTGTAAAGTGTTATAGACAGGCATGGTTCTTTAGTATTTCTCCCAATCGCCCGACTTTGCTTTCTTTAGGGGAAAGAAAGGAGATGCTAGCTTGGGGACAAACTTTTTCGGTCACTTATATGAAAGCAGAATTTATTTATTTATTTTTTTTGCTGAGGGGAAGTAAGATTTCAGATTTTTGGTCAAAAACAGAGATGCTTAGTTTTTTAGCTACTTTGAGTAACCAGAAGTAGTGGTTGCCACTCTCCTTATTCTCTTGTCTGAATTCATCTTTATAATGTGGTACTGTTGGAATCTTTACAAACTGTTAAGTCATTAGAGTTGATAGAGACAATAATTACCTAATTTAGCATGGTTCAGTATCATTGATCTGATTTTACAAGGAGATGTTTTGGGCCAGAACCTGAAACAAGGTACTAAGTAGAACTAATTGATACAATGCTTGTGTTCACACGTTTGGGGGATTTCAGGGTTTAGTATGAGATATCCGAGTTCCCACCTCCCTTGAAGAAGCTCTTAGGGCCAGAGAGCACTGTGGGAGAAAACCCGTAATCCCATTCTCTCAGAAGAGTCATATATAAGCCCAGTCAAGAGAGTTCAGCTGAATTAGATTGGAGAGGAGCACTCTGGTGCAGACACAGAGCTCTGGGAGATTGAGAACCAGAAGCCCTCTCTCGGAGGCAAGACAGATTCAACTTGGAGCTGAATTAGAGGCTGAAGAAAGCAGAGGCAGAAGCAAAGGACAAAGCTGCAAGAGCTCTTGGAACCAAGCAGAGAGTTAGGCCTCAACTAACCGGGCTATTTTGGTAGGAGAAAATAAACGTTTGAACTTTTATCACCTGGCTGCATTTTGGGTGATTATTACTCTTAACCGAAACTAAGGCTGCCTCCAGAAAACCTCCCTGAGAAACCTTCTCCCAGAGAGAACCTTTATATTATTTTAAAGAAGAACAAGAACACCAACATGGTACTAGCATTGCAAAAACATAATGCAGCAGGGATACTTTGAAATATCCTCAAGGACCACCCATGATTCCAGAGGACTCATGATGAAACCTGCTGACCACCTCCTGACTGAGAGGTGAGGGATTCAGGGTGCAGATCGGACCACTTCCTTTTAGATATGACCACTGAGGGAATCTATGACTATTTATAATAGAACTTTTGCTTTTCTTGCTTTCTCAAGGAGGGTGAGAAGAGATGGGAGGGAGAGAAGGTGGATCTTCTTTGAGAAAAATTATAATGAAAGAATAGATAAATATCATGACTGCATTGCTGTATATATAGCTCCAAAGGCCTCTTTTAGCTCTAGAACTTGAACATTCTTTTTTTATTATTATAGCTTTTTTATTTACAAGATATGTGCATGGGTAATTTTTTGGCATTAACAATTGCTGTACAAAAAGAATCGGACTTTGAAATAGTGTACAATTAACCTATGAAGGAAATCAAAAATGCAGGCGGACAAAAATAGAGGGATTGGGAATTCTATGTAGTGGTTCATACTCATTTTCCATTGTTCTTTCCCTGGGTGTAGCTCGTTCAATTCATTACTGTTCTGTTGGAGTTGATTTGTTTCATCTCATTGTTGAAGAGGGCCACGTCCATTAGAATTGATCATCATATAGTATTGTTGAAATATATAATGATCTCCTGGTCCTGCTCATTTCACTCAGCATCAGTTCATGTAAGTCTCTCCAGGCCTTTCTGAAATCATCCTGCTTAGAACAATAATATTCTATAACATTCATATACCATGATTTATTCAGCCATTCTCCAATGGATGGGCATCCATTCAATTTCCAGTTTCCAGCCACTACAAACAGGGCTGCCACAAACATTTTTGCACATGCGGGTCCCTTTCCCTTCTTTAAGATCTCTTTGGGATATAAGCCCAGTAGTAACACTGCTGGATCAAAGGGTATGCACAGTTGAATATTCCTTTAGTAATATATCCAGAGAATCCACTTAGGTTGTCAGCTTTTAACTCTCAAATATGTTACCAATTCATGTCCTCCACTAGCTCAGTGATGTTCAGAACAAAATTCTGTACCTCCCCTTAACACAAAGTTTCCCTTCTGGGCCATGGACTCTTTTTTGACCATCATCTCCCCATTAGAATATAGACTCCTTGAGGGCAAGAACAGTATTTGCTTTTAGATTTGTATACTTAGTACTTAGCATTGTCCTTGCCCCCTCCTGAGTTCTCTATTTCTGTTATTGGCACCCTCTAGATTCATAGCCTCAGGAGTCATCTTAGATTCTTCTGCCCAGATCACCTTAGATTCCCTTAGATCACCTCAGCCTATTCAATAGCTACATTTTTCCCTCTCTCTGTAGCATCTCTTTATAGATCCTTTTTCCTGCACTCACACAGCCAGCACCCTAATTCAAGCCCTCATCTCTTCACAGAGCATGGTGGCAAAGCCCTCCTAACTGGTCTCCTCAAGTCTCTCCTCACTTCAGTCCTTTTTCCATATGCCTTCCAAAGTGATATTCCTGGGTTCAGCTTCCTTACTCCATTGGCTCCCTCTGGTTTGGCTTTTAAAGCTCTTTACAACCTCGACTCGTCTCGCCTTTTTAGCCTAATTGCACGTTATCCTGCCATTCTTTTTATGGTCTGGCCAAATTTATTTCCTTGGTGTTCTTCATATCGCTCATTTGCCTGTCTCCTTTTCCTAAAAGGTATTCCCTACTCCAGGGCAGTTAGCTGGTACAGTAGATAGGGCATTGGGCCTGTGGTCAAGAAGTCCTGAGTGTAAATCCAATCTAGGATACTTACTAGCTTGTGACCCTGGGAAAGTCACTACTTCATCCTGTCTGCCTCAGTTTCCTCATCTGTAAAATGAGCTCAAGAAGAAAATGGCAAATCACACCAATATCTCTGCCAAGACAACCCCCAAATGGGGTCACAAAGAGTCAGACATGACTGCACAACAGCAACAACAATCTCCCTCCTCACCTTGACCTTTGGGAATCAATCCCTCAGTTCTCTTCAAGAATTAGCTCAATTACCACCTTACTTGTGAGTCTTTTCTCGGTCTTCTCTGTTACCAGTGGGTTTCTTCTGGGCTACCTTGTATGTGCTCAGTATCTGCTACCATCTCTCCTATTACTATGTATTATTATTACTTTTATAGCAAGGACTGTTTCACTTTGTCTGTCCCACATCTAGCTTGTTGCTAAGGTCATAGTAGGTACTGGATGATTTGCACAGGTCATCTCGCCATTCATTTTTCTATTGCTGAAGTCAATATGCCATGCAGAAATTATCATGCTTCCTTTCCCCACCCTCTTTGTTCTTCTCAGGCAGTGAAAGTGGAAAAATCCAGTGTCTTGGTCCATTGCTCTGATGGCTGGGACCGCACGGCCCAAGTATGCTCTCTGGCCGGCATCCTTCTTGATCCGTTTTATCGGACATTTGAAGGTCTAATGGTAAGAAATCCTTTTTTCTGTTTGTGAGGAATTCTAAGTTGACTGTTTGGGCCTGTGGTCAAGAAGTCCTGAGTGTAAATCCAGTCTAGGACACTTACTAGCTTGTGACCCTGGGAAAGTCACTGTTTCACCCTGTCTGCCTCAGTTTCCTCATCTGTAAAATGAGCTCAAGAAGAAAATGGCAAATCACACCAATATCTCTGCCAAGACAACCCCAAATGGGGTTAGTAGCTCCTATAGTTTGGCCTTTGAAAGTTTTTATTTTAATCCAGATCTCTAATTTCATCTGTTAGAAGGATACAGATTAGCACTTTGCCTGTAACATAAAGGTTTGGCTGTTGCCTGCATCACTGAGTGGTTTGGCTTGGCTGGCCACACAGGTAATACGTGTCAGAGGCAAACTTGAACCTGACTCCAAGGGTGTTTGCTATACAACTGTCCCTTTCACATCACCAGGGTACGGTGCCTCCGTAATCTAGAATATCCACATACAAGTTTTTCGTCCTCCCTTCATACCAGAGAAGTCTGAATTTTTTCTTTTTCTTTCATGCCTTACAATATAATTTGGATTAATGATTTGGTCATAGGCTCTATGTCATCTGTAGCTTCCACCAAACTCAAAAATTCCCATTTAATTTCTTAGGCTGACCCACAAGATACAGGAACTGTGATGGGGAGAAAATCCCAATTTGGAAGGGATTCTTGACCTCCCTTCAAAGTACCTGTTTCACCTTGACAAGGCCTGTTTCCTTCTTTGTAAAATGAGAGGATTGGGCTAGATCATGTCTACGATGCCTTCAGACTCTTCGCCTTGTTTTAGATTTTTGGCTATCGTTGTCTTTCCTACATCAGGCACACACAGTTCACGTGATCTCTGTTTTGCATGCTGAACTCCTCACCCATTACACAGAAGTTTTGTGCAGTAAAAGATATTGCAGGGCTGCGGGAACAATTGAAAATTTAGGGAAAGAGTGGGGGGCAGGGAATATGGCTCCCTCAAATGGGTACATGGACATCATGCCTCAGATGTCAGCTCTTTGAATTCCAAACAGATACAACTAGAGATCTTACATTTACTGTGAAAAATCACAATCATTTAATTGATTTCCAAAAACCTGAAATCAAAACAGAAAAGCTTTACTTTCTTCAGAGGCAGCTGGGGCTACACTGGCTGTAGTTCCAGGCCTAGAATCAGGGAAACTTGATTTGGTCTCAGACATTTATTAGCTGTGTGACCACCGGCAAGTGACTCTGCTTCTGTCTCTTTCAGTTTCTTCATCTGGAAAAAGGAGATAATGATAGGAGAAATCTTCCAAGATTGCTATAAAGAGCAATTGAGATATTTAAAAAGTGTTTAGTACAGTGCCCAGAACACAGTAGATAATTAATAGAGGCTTATTGTCATTGTCTTTATGTCAAGGGCATTTCATCTAATCTTTTATAAAAATGATTTCATTCTGGATATAAGTTCTCAACAGAAATACTGCTTTTGGCTTTTTTTATTTTGTTTTTTAAAGCTTCACTTTAATGTGTTCATTGGAATTGCATTTAATGATGACTTACATGGCCTGACCTACTGTAGTACAAGAGCTAAAAGAAACCATACCATAAATATAGTATGCATTAAATAATATTTATTATTTAATTAATTACTTATTAATTAAATAAATACTAAAATGCATAAATAGTAGCACTAAATAATGCAGAACATTTTCTCTTGGAGGAATCTGAAATTTATGGGGAGCATATTGAGCCCTTTAAATGAATTCTAAGTAACTTAGTTGTTGCTTTGGAAATTGACTATATTCCATCAGTAATGCAGCTTCAAGTTGTGAGAACTTCATTGAAGGAAAATCACATGACTATTTAAATCATTGTCAGAGCACATCCCTGATGTTAACTCTTTCTCTCTTTTGTCATGAAACGTCAGCTCCTCATAGAAAGGGAATGGATCTCTATGGGCCACAAGTTTTCACAAAGGTAAAAACGTATGCATATTGTTGGAGGTGGGAGTTCAGTAGTTTGGGTAGTAAAATAAGAACAAACATATTCTACATAAAATTGACCCAACCTAGTTTCTCAGGAGCATTACATCGTAATCAATTCTGGCAATTATCCATTTAAAACATGGTTCCTTTGGAACTATTCATCCCTTGTAATCTTATTTCTCTTAATGTCATGTTTTCTTGCAACCAGATAAGGATATTAGGCAAAATAATGCTTGAATTATCAAAAGCCCTTTAAATTCCAGGACAGCCTTAAATTTGAATACAGCTTATTTCCTCTTTAAAGATAAATTCCTTTTGGAGGAAAAAAAAAAAAAACTAAGTGCAAATTTCTGTTGTCACTGTCCATTTCTTAAAGAAATTAATCAACGAATATTTATTTGATTCCTACTGTGTACCTCATGGCACCTACAATTATCCCTTCCATATCATGGGGGTTAGAGGATCAGCACCACCACAATCTGGAAAATCTTGAGTAAAAATGTTGACTCTCCTTTCAAACCAGAGAAAAAGTCTAGATGTTTTCTTTTTCTTTTATGGGGTATTTACAGTACCTCATTGTAAAATTTTGGTTAAATATTTAGTCATTGGTTCTGTGTCATCTGTGGTTTCCACAAAACTCCCAAAAGATTCCTATTTCATTTCTTATGCTGACCTGAATATATTGAAACCATGATGGGGAAAGAAGCGATATGAAAGGGCTGAATGTACTATGTACCATCAAAGGAAATAGGAGATATGACCCCTGCCTAGAAGGAGCTCTTTGGCTGGTTCTAGTTTCCCTTGGATGTTGTTCTTCTTTATTTTAGTTGGATTTCTAATCTGTCACCATCTAGGTGGATTAGTAACCTGAGGTATTAAAGTCCAGTTTTCTCTCCTGTGCAAGATATAATGTTGAGACTTATGACTTTCTCGCTTATGTTTCAATTGCTAGATGTGGTCACTTGGATGGGGATCCCAAAGAAGTCTCCCCTGTCTTCACCCAATTTTTGGAGTGTATCTGGCAATTGATGGAGCAATTTCCCTGTGCTTTTGAGTTTAATGAGCTTTTCTTACTGGAGATCCATGATCACATTTTCTCCTGCCAATTTGGAAACTTCATAGGAACCTGCCACAAGGAGCGAGAGGAGCTGAGGTGAGTTGAGGAAGAGGCTTCTGGGGTGCAGTCATCTGAGACCTCTGTGACTGATTTTAGAGAAGAGTCTGAGAGGGAGGTGCCAAGAAGAAGGAGGTTTGGAAGCTGATGACTTGTCTGTAGCTTATTTACAAATCGAGCATCAACATTCCCACAGTGCACATGGAAATATTGAGTAATTACCCTGAAGTCAAAGGATGATCAGTTAGGAAACTCAAGGTCTGGATTTTCTCCCTTATTGACCTTGGTGGTGATAAACTGGTAGCAGTTTCCTTGCCACAAACCTGGGAGATAAGTCAGAGGAGTAGTGTTATCCTCATTTTACAGATGGAGAATCAGAGGTTCATCAGCAAACTCACAACCAACCTGCCTGCTGCTTATAAGGATTTTTTTTTGTGTGTGTACAACCAATTGGCAGGCAGATCGATATTTTCTTTCTCCCTCCCCCAGAGAGACAAGTGTACCACTTGGTAGGATGCCACAAAGGCCTGCTTTTATGGCACATTGTGGTATGGAAGTCCAAGTGAACTCTGAAGTGGCAGGAGCATACAAGCTCCCTCTCAGCAATGGTTTTACACCTGCCTTCGGAGGACCAGCTTAGGTTTGTTGTCATCCAACCAGCTACTTGGTTATGGATTCTTTTGTTATGGTAGTCCATGAAACAAAGACAATTTTAAAATTGTCCTCAGTGCCATGCAACCTTCTTTTGAGAGTGAAGGGTGATGGGAAAGAAAGCAGAGGATGCTAAAACTCATGCCATCTATTCACTTCAACTTAACTGTTGCTACTCTAAATGTGAGCTCATTCTCTAATGACCACTGGTGACCATATAGCTGGAAGAATTCTGTTGATTTGGGCACTGTCCCTGTCTGTACTTATAGACTCCAGACCTCATAAATCACCCACAAGTTGACGGAGGGAACGTCAACAACAGTTGGCGTTTATCTTTCTTTCATATCCGTATAAAAGAGCTTACGAGAATAAACTATATGTATACTGAGAATATTTTTAATGAGCCAGAAAATAGGCAGACTGTTCCAGTATATACCATCATATAACTGGTAGATTTGGAGGATACAAAATCTTGTCTTCTTTATTGTGTATTAGCTCTTAAAAACGGAAAGTTGATTCTGTAGAACAAAATATAGCTTTCTAGAATTGCAGAAATACAGAGCAACAAGCTGAATTAGCTTTGGAAAGTTGCAGACGTCATTTAATGACCTCATGTATTTTCTCAAATGACATTCTGCCTTTCTTCTACTGGTGGCAGTATTTGGCCACAAGTCACTGTGAGTGCCTATACATCTTCACAATATACATCTAATCTTTATTTCCAGGCATATGCACTCTCTTTCTGGCCATATTGACCTAATGCTGTCCACTGTATATCAGAAGTATCGAATTTGTGGCCCTTACGTCTGACCCAGATTAAAGTGTAAATGAAAAATATTGAACATAATCAATAAAAATACAATAAGATAGATAATTATGGTTTTCTCAGTCAATATGCAGTTCAAAGGGATTAGTTCCTATTTGTTTTTGACACCATTATTATATGTGATATCCCGTCACCCAGCTCTGTGGGTAGATGGGTAGGGTATATACTACCTCCCATGCTTGAAATACTCTTGGAACCCTTAGCTTTTCTCAAGATTCAGATCAAGTACCACCTCTGACAAAAGGCCTTTACCGATCACCCCTGTTGTTAGTGCCTCCACCAAAGAAATTACTTTGTATGCATTACTTATCTTTATTCATGTTGTATCTCATTGAAGGCAAAGAAGGCCTTATTTTTGTCTTTGAATTCCAGCACTTAACACAGTACTTGTTGAATTAAATTGACATTAAAATTAGGATCAGCTACAGTGCATAAGTTGGAGGTTCAGAGGAACCAGGAGAAATGGAGCAGTAGATACCATTAAAAAAATGTAAGGTGGAAAAAGAAGATAGGCTTGTCATGTGGCAAGAGTCAAAGTGCTGATATCTTTGACATCAAGCAAGATCAAGGAATGGGACCACAGAACATTGTGTGAAGCCCCAGAGTGAACCTAGGGGAGGACTCAGAGACATTGACAAGCATGGATGTGTTGGAGGCCATATCCGTATCAATGGCAAAACCTATCTTTGAATATTTGAGAGTGCATTTTTTGGATAGATAATCTCAAACTTAGAATGTTTTCTTTTTTCTTTTGTTGCTTAAGTGACTTGCCCAGGGTCACAGAGCTAGGAAGTGTTAAGTGTCTGAAGCCAGATTTGAATTCAGGTCCTCCTGACTTCAGGCCTGGTACTCTATCCACTGCGCCACCTAGCTGCCCCAAACTTAGAATGTTTTCAAGACTTCGCCAAAATTACATGGCCAGTTAAGTACTGGGCTGGGTGCTTTTGACAATACTGTGTTATTAATAAGTGTTCCAACTGATGAAATCTCTCACCTCATTTCCCTGTCTGCCCTCACTCTCCCCTCCACTTGAATGCTATCACTTCTTACAAAAACTTGATTGATTTGCAAGTTCAACTGGACTTTGTTGCTTCTTTTTTAAACAGAATCTTTGAGAGAACCCATTCTTTGTGGCCTTTCCTGTTACAGAAGAAAACTGAGTTCAAGAATCCACTGTACAAGGGCATTGATGCTTATGGGGTACTTCATCCCAACACCTTACCATTCAGCTTCCAGTAAGTTCCTAATTTGCATTTCTCCTGTCCTCCTTTCAGAGTAAAACGAGTAAAGACAATGTTTTTTTTTGTTTGTTTGTTTTGGGGATTCAGCAACTTTTTGTAAGTTGCCAATTTTCCCCCAGTACCACTTTGCCAGAGTTGGGAAAAGATAAACACTGAGCTAAAATACATGGAAGATCACTATACGTGGTGCTGAACGCCTGTAACCCTTGCTTGGGAAGAAGCTCAAGCTGGTGGAGTTCTGAGTTATAGTCAGCTAAGTGGCCCAAGGCAGAAACAGGGCAGGTCAAAGCTTCTGTATCAAGCAATAGTGAGATTGGAGTGGGTGAGATAGGGAGGCCAATCTTTAAAAAAATTAAAAAGAAAGGAAAATAAATGTAAATTGACTTTTTTGGGCAGCATGTCAGCTGTTTCAGGAAGCAAGACCCCAGGGCCACATTTACTGACAGCTTCATTTACATCGGAGCTTCTTAAAATTTTACCACTCATGATCCCATTTCCCTGCGAAATTTTTATGCGACCCTGGTGTGTGTGTGTGTGTGTGTGTGTGTGTGTGTGTGTGTGTAACATAGGTATGCAAATCAAATATTTACTGATAAAAAAATCATAATTTATTTTAAAATAATTCTTTGGTATCATAATTTTGCTATTTATTAAAGATGAAAGCAAATTTGCATACTATTGAGGTGGATGTGCTTGTTTATTTTTACATGAAGAATGAAATCTTGGCAGTATATTTGCTACCTTTTACTTTTGCTAAATTTTTTGTGACCCCCACATTCAGCCACGTGACTCCATATGGGGTTATAAGCTTTGATTTAGATGGTCGTACCTTGCATGAAAAAAAAATTAGGTTCTGCACATAGTTCTAACTTAATTTCTGTGCCCAAGTAGCCACAGCTAATAGAAATCCATTGAGGGAAGCTAGATGGTACAGTAGATAGAGCACTGGGCTAGCCGCCAGAAAGACTTGAATTCAGATCCAGACAAACTAGCTGTGTGATCCTAGGCAAGTTATTTAATCCCTATTTGCTTCAGTTCATCTTCTGTAAAATGGAGACTCTGGAAAAGGAAATGGCAAACCTATGCAGTATCTTTGCTAAGAAAACCCTATGGATTTTTGTCCATGAGAGCAGGTAGAATCAGACGTAACTCAACAGCAACAAATGGAAATCTAGATCTCTTTTTTTTAACTTTGAAAGTAATTTTGATTCAACAAACATTTGTGAAGTACATGATAATGTTTGCAAAGTGCTAATCAAGGATAGTAAGCTTCTTTTTTTTTTTTTTAAACTTTTTATTGACAGAACCCATGCCAGGGTAATTTTTTACAGCATTATCCCTTGCACTCATTTCTGTTCCGATTTATCCCCTCCCTCCCTCTACCCCCACATGGCAAGTAGTCCTTTATATGTTAAATAGGTTACAGTATATCCTAGATACAATATATGTGTGCAGAACCGAACAGTTCTCTTATTGCACAGGGAGAATTGGATTCAGAAGGTAGAAATAACCTGAGAAGAAAAACAGAAATGCAAGCAGTTTATATTCATTTCCCAGTGTTCTTTCTTTGGGTGTAGCTGCTTCTGTCCATCCTTGATCAATTGAAACTGAATTAGATCTCTTTATCAAAGAGATCCACTTCCATCAGAGTAGGTCCTCATACAGTATCGTTGTTGAGGTATGTAATGATCTCCTGGTTCTGCTCATTTCACTTAGCATCAGTTCATGTAAGTCTCTCCAGGCCTCTCTGTATTCAAAGGATAGTAAGCTTCAAAGAATTTATTAAGTAATGGAGTGATGGCCAGACATACAAATAATTTAAGATACAGACAGAAATATATTATGTAAATATCCAAGCAGAATACTTTGAAACATATGAGGAATAAAGAAAGAGCTAGGGAAGTATCAGGCAAAAAAGAATGTGGCCTCAGAGAGTTGGACCTTGAAGAAGGAGGGAAGGATGTTAGCAAATAGATATGGAGGAAGAGGAGCCCATTATGGGTGGGGAGCCAATGTGAACAAAGATATGAATGTGGGAGGGAGTTGGATAAGAAAGAGAAATGAAGAGTAGTCCATTTGACCAGAACATAGAATACACATAGGGTGAGCTACGTGGTTGGAGAAATAGGATGGGGCCAGAATATAGAATGCTATAGCAGTAAAATGCTACTTTGTTCAGTAGGCTATGGGGAATCACTGATGAAATGTTTTGTTTTGTTTTGTTTTGTTTTGTTTTCTCTGAGTAGAAGATTAACAATCATCCTCACTTATTAGGAAAATTGCTCAAACACCGATATAGAGCAAGGCTTCTGAAACTTTTTCCACTCGTGACCCCTTTAAGACCAAGAAGTTTTTACATGACCCCAGGTATATAAAATATAAATATAGGTATATAAAATATGTATAGAAATTAAACATTTACTGTTCATAAGCCATAATTTTGAAATCTCTCCATTTAGTTACAAGAGTCTATATGGAGGGGCAGCTTGGTGGCGCAGTTGATAAGCACTAGCCCTGAAGTCAGGAGGACCTGAGTTCAAATGTGACCTCAGACACTTAACACTTCTTAACTGTGTGACCCTGAGCAAGTCATTTAACCCCAGTTGCCTCAGGAAAAAAAAAAAGACTCCATATTGGGTCTTGCACCACATTTTAAGAAACTAAGAAGACAGTAAATTATGAGTGTGGGTATACCAGAAGTGGGAATCTGATCTTTCTGTAATTTCAGTAATTTCAACCTCTCTGCTTACCTATTCTCTTAGCAGAGTAGAAGAATGGCCTGATCTGGGGTCTTTTCCCTGTACCTGTTCACCCAAGGGTATAGCTAGTTGCTTAATGTCCAGAAAGCAAATAAAAGAAGAAGTACAAAGGACCTTTTTACCTACCACCTACTTCTGAACTTTGTCAGAATTACTTGTGTTTAAAAATAATATGTACTTTGCTATTGTGCATTCAAGATAGGAGTATTGATTCTTCAGCCAATCTTATCCAAAACTCCTTAATTACGTGGCACACACTTTGCTTTGTACTTTTTGAAAATGATTATCCTGTAACACTGGATATTCTAATTGTGTTCATCCTATCCTTCTACTAAACTCTAAGTGCTATGAAGTTTAGGATTGTCCTATCTGAATTTTGTATTTCCCTCAGCATCTGGGTTGGGGTTTCTGCAAATGGTTAGTGATTAATCAATATTTGTTGAGGCACAATCATTCTGGAAAACAATTTGGAATTATGCTTTTTTTTTGAAAGTCACCAAAATGCACATAGCCTTAGACCCAGAGATTCTGTTACTGGGCATATACTCCAAGAAGGCAAAATACTGAGTCTCCCTAAAGCCTGAGTGCAATTTGAAGTTTTTAAAGCTTTAATAGCTTAAATGTTTGGGTCCATATAACAATACTTTGTGAAAGCAAAGAACTGGAAGCAAAATAAAGCTCTATTATTCGGGGAAATGGATGAATTGTGAGGAGGGAGAGATAAAATAAACATTTATGAAGTATCAGTGTCAGGCACTGTGCACTTTACAAATATTATCTCATTTGATCCTTATAACCACTCTGTCAGGTAGTACTATTATTATCCTCATTTTCCAGTTGAGGAAACTGACACAGGTAGGTTAAGTGACTTGGGCAGGGTCTCACACAATTTTATAGGTATTTGAGGCCAGATTTGAATTTGGGACTTTTCTGACTCCAGACCCCCAAATGGCATCACTCTGTGGGAGTCAAAGTACAGTACAACTATGCAAACTGTAGAAAGGGAAAGCAAAACCCTGGAGAAGGGGTGAGAAAATACACCTCCTTCCATTACAGAGGTGAAGGATCATGGGTGTGAAGTACTACATTTACAGTCATCAACAATCCATGCCTTCATTTTGCTTTTTTCCCTTTTATAAGGAATGGCTTGCTGGTTAGGAGAAAAGAAGGAAGGATCTATTCAGAGAGAATGTGATATAAAAACAAAGGGCATCAATAAAAATATTTTACAACAGAAATTGTCATTGAATCAATTTTTTTTCTCTAGAAATATTTTGTGGTGAAGGCTTTGTTGAAAAGTCTTCCTTTTAACTTCTGTTTGGGACCTTCCTCAGTGACTCTTTTTGGTGGGTGGAAATTGGTCTTTAAGAAATGTCTGTGACCTTCTGCACCACTGTGATTGGCTACCCTTATACCTTTCCTTGTGTTTTTGAAGGTTCTGGTGTGGCATGTACCATCGGTTTGACAAAGGGATGCATCCCAAACAGAGCATGCTGAACCATCTCCTCCATCTTCTCAATCAGCAAGTGAAGATAAAGGAGGACATGACGCACTTAGAGACTGTGAGTGTCTGGGGGCCCTTCAAAGATAAGGGCTTTTTCCTTTCCTCCGAATGGCCAGCCCACCTACAAGGTTCCTCCCTCAAGTGCTCCCTTTTTTGCAGAATTTTAAGTGGCTTTAGGCATTGCATTCAAATTCACATCAGTTAAGTTCCCTTAGACTGATATAGAATTGGGAGAAATGGAAAGTCCTGCATTTGGATTCTGAAAATTCACAGGCTAACTGGAGGGTGAGGGAGCTATTGCTCAATGCTAGTCTGCGTGTTAAAAGCTAGAGGGTTTTAATGGACTCTAAGCTCAGTGTAAGTTACATAGGCGACTTGGCGGCCAAAAAAAAGCTAATTTTGTCCTAGTCTGTTCTAATAATAGCAGTATGCTGTCCAAAATAAAGAAGTTGATGGAGAACAGGCCAAAATAGAGACAGGTGTGGAAAGGAGAAGAGGAGGGAAAGACCCCCCCCCCCCCCCGTAAAAGAGATTCTTCATCAGGGCATGCTCCTTGTACTGTAAGAGTGAATCAGTTCTGTTCCAAGTAAGGCACTGCTTTTCTGTTCATTGTGACTGAGCAAGTAACTCTTTTTTGTTCTAAAAATTAGATATATCCTGAACATATCAGATCCCATGTCCTCTCAGCTTTTGGATATATTGCTGGGAGTGGGGGGAAAAAAAAACCTCAATAATTTGTTCTTCAGAAATTGGGAAAAGATAACTGAAAGGTTTCAGCCCACCTATTATCATGAGATGAATCTGCATTAAAATTAGTTTAAAGCAGAATTTAGAAGGAAGGAGCTTTTTACCTCCTTTCCCCTCCCCCTTTTGCTTCACTATGGCCCCACACACAGACCAGCATCCTTTGTGCCATTTCAAAAGCTCCCTGCTAACTCTTATTAAAGCTTCTTTGTTCTGTCTTGTTCCCATGGAGCCTTGAGACGTGACTGGCTTCCTAATGCTATCCTACTGCTTCACTCAAGTCGTGTCAGTGCATTAATGTACTTCCTCGCCTTGGAGACACGAACTGTTTTATTTATTTATCTATTTTTCATTTTGCTTATTTTAATGAGTTTTTTTTGATTTTTAACATTCATTTTTAACATGTTGAGTTCTGAATTCTCTCCCTCCCCAGGCTGTGTTTTAAAAGAATATTCTTGGGTAAAGTATCTTATCCCAAAGGAATGAATCTGTATGGATGGAAATTTTAAGATCTTTGGCAGCTGGTAGAAATGTTTTTGGGGCATGGGGCAGGGGTTCAAAGCAAGTGCCAGCAGGGAAGATTGTTCCAGCACCTGTCTGGACTGTTTAGTTTCTTCTCATGTTTCATAGTTCCTTCTCTCTCTGTCTCTCTCTTCCTCTCTCTCTCCCCTCCCCCACCATTCCTTTTTACTAAGATAGAAGCTGCCAGACCTCAATGTTCTCTCGCTGGAAGATACTTGTATTCAGCCTACAACTGAAAGTGCCTTGAGTAAGCCTCTGAAAAATCCACTGCCTGACACCCCATGGAGCTGTGACCAGCTGCCACCTGCCCAGGTCCCCAATGGGAGCCTAACAGGGGAAGGAGATGCATTGCCTGCTCTGGCCCCAAAGCAAAAACAGTCTGTGTTCACCTCAAGCCAGCCAGCTGGCTCTGGAACTAAAGGCCAGCATCAAGAAGAAATGTACGCCCTGGGGTACAGTGAAATAGAACCATATAGTCAAACCTCCCTGACTAATCTTTGTCCTTCTATCTAAGTTCATTAACTTAACTGGTGATGGGCAGAATATTCTTCTTGAGGGCTTATATGAAGTCCAGAGAAGGAAGCTACTCCCATTATTCCCTGCAGATGAAGCAATCAGTGTGCACATGCCAAACTGTGGGAGATAGAAATGAGGAAGAAAATATGCCATTGTATTAGAATGGGATTTTCAGTCAGAAATTCCTTGTTTGCCCCCAAGCCATACAGAAAAACCCCCCAGCTATTTCTACCCCTCTTTGGATCTCCTTTCTTCTCCACCTTCACTGACTCCACCTGGAATAGATGGAGTCATTAAATATTAATGCAACAGAACAATACAGTAAAATTGTGCTAATTTTTTTTTAATGGAGAAGAATGAATTTAGAATATTTTATTAAAAATATTACTTTGAAAGACACACAGCAAGGCACGGCAAGAATTCATACTTCTTCCAGTACTTATCTAATGAATAGAGGGGACTCGTAAGGAATAATAATTCTTAACCACCATTCTAGCATGAATGGGAGCAGATGGATTTTAGATCCAGATGGATTTACAAGTGAATTTTATCTAACATTTAAAGAACAATTCCAATACTATTTTAACAATTTGGAAAAATAGAAGGAGGAGTTCTACCAAATTTCTTTTATGACACAGATATAGTGCTGATACCTAAACCGGGAAGGACCAAAGCAGAGAAAGAAAATTATAGACCAATTTCCCTAATGAATACTGATACAAAAAATCTTTAAAATATTAGCAAAGAGATTACAACAACTTATCACCAGAATAATATCTGTGATTAAGTGGGATTTATACCAGGAATTCAAGGCTGGTTCAATATCAGGTTTTAAAAGCATCAGAAAACATCTAGAGAAAGATTTTATAGTCCCCCAAATCCCATAGAACATTCATTTGCTTAACAACTTCGTTTCTCCAGAATAGTACAAAGAAGTTTCACTTCAGTGACAAAAATCTCAAAATGCAAAGAGATGTCAGTCATTCAGTCCATCCTTACCAAGAACCCCCCTTCCTCTTCCCCATCACTAGTAAGGAATCAATCTAGCCTCCACTTGAGGATTCCCAGTCTTAATGGGCTCCTGCCCATTACCAAGCATGAAAATTCATCTTATCTCTATACAATCCCCTTATTGCTAGGAAGGTCTTTACATCAAGTCCCTATCTGCTTCCTTATTACTGAACTCTGGTACTTATTCAGTCCTCTAAGACTAAGAAGAGCAAGCCCAATTTCTCCTGCCATGGTGACTCTACTGGAACACAAAGACTGTCATAGCTCCTCATCTTCCAACTCCCCAATCTTCTCCACGTTGAAAATCCATATCCCTTCTTTAAACGGTATCTATCCAGGTCACCCTGTTCTAGAGACATTCATAGAGACAGAGTTTGCCGATGGGCGAGCCAAATTAAGTTATGCTCACTTCCAAATTCATAAAGTCAGAATTACTGAAATTTTCCTTCAATCCCCTTGGTTGGGGTGATGGGAATTGAAAATGTCATTGCTTTGGCCAATGACTTACCCACCTGACTGGATTCCTCAATATATGATCCTATCAGAAGAAAAGTCACATTCTATGCCCCTTTTTCCTTTTGGATCTAATCCCTTATTTTCCGTATCTAAAAACTATCCAGAAAGTCTTACTGTGACAAAAGTACCTGGTTGTTTTTAGCCTATCCTTGTTTTCTCACAAATGCAATTAAAGAATCAAAATTGGCATATGTACATGTGGAAAAGTAACTGCTTCTTTGGGGAAGCTTGCAAACTTTAAAAATATTCCCATTCCTAGAGCATGCCTTGATATTCCTGGGAAGGGAACTCTACAAGGCTCCTTTTGAGGATCTGTGGGGGAGGTAGGAAAGAAATAGACAAAGAAACCCCAGAACATACTCTTATTGAATTCTCATTGAAGCCTGAGGAGAATGTGTCTCAAGGAAAAAGAGTTGTCTCTGAATAAAACCAGCTAGATTAAAATTGTCTCACATAATTGAACCCTCTGATTTTTCCTATCTCCCTGCCCCCTTCATTCTTTCCAGTGCATGTTTAGCTGTAAGATGCTATTCACTTCTAGGTCTTAATAGAAGAGAGTGATTTCTTGAATTTTATTTTTGAATTCAACATTTATAAAGTATCTACTGTGTGCCAGGAGTGGAACAAAAAAGTCATAACCCTAGAAAGGACTTAAATTCCATATGTGCCCTTAACCCTCAGGTTTGTTTCCCGAGCTGGCTTCATTCAGAAACTGCAATTTTCTTCTTATTTCCTATTGGAGTCCTTCCTCCTGGAAAGAGTCCTTCATCTGAGAATCCAAAATCACATGGCCCATCATCTCAAAGCCCTATAAGCAAAGAAATGAATTCATTTTTCCCAAGAAGTAAAACAAGTTCCATGAGGCTGAAGGGTAGGAAAGGGATAAGTGTGATCTTGTGACTTTCTTTTACAGATGCCGTGATTGTGAATCCAGGCTCAGCTCCACCAAGCCTCATAATCTGTGACAAGGAAAGATAGATGACCCAATGGTATAACTCAACTGGAATTACCCGTGATCACTCCCTGGAAATTTTCTTTAATTTATTTTGAAAGGTCATTTTGTTTATATTGTTACTTTTTGCTTTTTTATCATGTTTATTTCTGAATATGTTCCTCCTGCTTCCCTTACCCAAAGGAGTCCCTTGTAACCCCCATTTTTTTTAAAGAATGGGGAAAGCAATTCAGTAAAATTAACCAGTGCCTCAACTATGTTTGACAATACATGTGATATTCTTCATCTCTTCAATTCTTCAATTGAGGGAGGCGTGTGCCTTCAGGACAAAGTTTGGCCATTTTAGTTACAGAGGGATCAATTTCCAATTTTTTTGCTCTTTCCATATATATTATTCACTTACAGTGAATTCAGAAACTTGGAATTGTATTCATTCATCTCTTCCTCCTTCCTTTCTCCTGATTTCTTTAATTCTGCGTAAATCTTTCCCTTTAAATCTTTGGGGGTCTTTTTTCTCTTGATAAGCCCTCTTTAACCCCACAATTCAATCTTTTTTTAATACACTAGCAGATTGTCAGTGTTTTTTTGATAATTGTACTGTTTTCCTTATGTTCCTATCATTAGAAGTATTTACAAGTCAAATAGTTCTCTTTTGTATTTTTTTTTAATTTTATCAAGAATGTCCCAAATGTATTTTTTGGTTGTTGTTGGGTCCATTCTTTTTCATTGATTAAGCTTAGATTTTTCAGGGTATATGATTTTGGATTACAATTCCTTAGCTTTTTGCAATATATTGTTCCATTCTGCTGTGATTTCTCATTCATGTGGAGCAATCCTATGTTATTTGAATTGTTATTCCTTCATATTTACAGCTTTTTCTTTCTCCCTCTCTTCCTTTTTCCCCTGCCTCTTTCATTAAGCAAAGCAAGTTCCAATATTGGCTTTGTCCAATTCTACACCTCCACTTTATCACTTTTCTTTCAGAAGGTAGAATAGCATGCTTCATCCTAACCCTAACCCTGGTTAGTTATTATATTGATTCTTATTTCCTGATTGCTCACAAGATGTCTTTGTTATTGAAATGGTAACATTTAGCCACTGTATGTGAATTCTAAAGCATGTCCTCCTCAACCCTCTCTCCAAAATCTGTGGATTTGCTTTGTTGTCTCTTTCAGGTTATAGATAGCTTTCTCCTGTCATTTCCTGCAATATTGTAGTCAATTTTTTTTTCCTGTCTATCTCAGTAAATCCTATCCTCAGGGTCAGTTGCTTTGACTTGCATAGAATTCATATGTTCTCATAATGTTGTTGACTTTGGTTTACATTCCACTGTAATTTATTCTGTTTCTTTATTTTTGTATTATAAACACTGTTTCACTCAGAACTTTTGCTATTGTGGAGAATTTCTCAGTTACATATTCCTTTTTGCTACTCTGCTGTTTGTGTTTTAATTCTGCTTTACGATCTTTGTGTTCTAACCTAATTTCATTCCTTTTTTTTGGTAAACATTTTAATTTTCTTTTGAATTATTCTGTTTTCTTGTTCAGTGATTTCTATAGGGTTATCTTTTTCTATTGTATAATTTTGTACTTTTTATTTCATAGTATATTAATAATAGTTCATAATGTTTTGGACTCTCTTTAAGGTTTTACTCATTCATCCTTCTGTCATTGGTTTATCTGCTTATGGGCTGTTTTTATTCAGGCTTTTTCCTTGATTTTTTTTTTTTGCCTTTCAAACCTGATTTTGTATTTTTATTACTTCTCTATGATTTCTCTCACTCTTTGGCACCCCACCCCTTTCTATTGCAGCACAGACTCCCAGAATTGAACATGCTAGGCATAGTTGTCTTGGAATGGGCAAGGTTGATTGGTCTACCTCCAATTGAGAAAGAGAGAGAGAAACAGAGACAGAGAGAGAGAACCCTCCTCAGTGGATTTCTAATCCTCTTTTTCCTGTATGGAAGTTTTGCCCCTCTACCCTTTATCTCTGCACTGTGTTCTTTGCTATCCATTCCACTCCATTCCTTTCCTTTCCTTTTAGTAGTTGGGCAAAATCAGTGTTTTCCAAATCTTGTTGGATAAGAGAGAATTATGGCTTAATTCTGCTCGGGAAAGGCACTAGGCAATAGTCTCCACATTCTGGCCCTGAATTACAAGTCTGAGAGGTTGCTTACACCTACTGTGCCTATTATTCTGGAGGGCAATGGAGTGGGGGTGGAGGTAAGGATGCTTAGTAGGAGCTTCTAAGTATTTCATTTCTTTGGTATGAGAACCAAAAAATGACGGGTTTTTTCTTGTGCAGTATTTCTGCCTTACGGATTTGTTTATTTACTCTTTAACTGATGCACGACTACTTTTCATGAGTTTTTTGAGTTATGAAAACTACCATCTTGCAAATCACATTGGAATATTTTAAATATGCAAATATGAATTCTTTCCCATTTGCTTCCTGTTGGTACAATGTACATGCGAAGAATGGATGCTGTTCCTCATTGAGTTTTCTCTTATTTCCTTGGCTCTGGGCTTATGTGACCAGTCTCTAGGTAATCATCAGCCATGGTTTGATCACTTGCTTATGTGGCCTATGTATGCTCTTATTCCAACTCCCATTTCCACTGCTAAGTCAGGTCCCTAATGCTTGGTTACATTTTCCACATTTCCCCCCTCAGTCCTAGGAGTAGCCCTGAATGGACCATCAGCTTGAGCCCCTAACAGTGAGCTTTCCCCCAAGATTATTAATTAGTTATCATTTAGTCATCCAGCTTTTAGAAAAGTGGTTGAGTAAGAACAATTGGTACAAACATCCCTCCTCGGAGTGTGTGCCACCCTCCTACAAGTACACACAAAGTTCAGGGGAAAATGGATTTAAGCTTAGGGAACACAAAAGGGTAACATAGCACTTGGTTAAATGGAAGTAATTTTCTCCTGAATGTAAGGAACTCAAGAAGTTTCCCTTAAGCTTGGCAAATCTTTATCCATTTGGACTTGGCTCCCAATGCAGCTCTCTTCGCTGCAAGTTGTTGGAGGTATGCTTCTAGAACATTGAGGGGGAGACCAAACTCTTGCAGGCTCTTTGAATCTCCTTAATAATGTTTACATACCTATTTCCTTATGTTGCTGTGAGGAAAGAGCTTTAAAGAGCTATATATTATGAGATAGAACAGAGGGTTCTATTTTGTACGTGAGTGAGTATCAAAGAGTGTTTAAGACATGGTCCTAGCTCCCAAGTTGCTAATAACCTATTAGAATATGTCAGCTACTTTTTATTTATGGTGATTGAAATGTGACATCTTAGCCAGGGAGACCTGACAAAGACTTAAGCTGAGGCTTCTTCCAAATGGGTCTTTCAAGGATTCTGGTTCAATTTTTAGACTTCAATCCCTTCTCACCTCACAGTATTTATAGATGATGCCCAGGGCATAGCTAGGTTTCCTTATGCAGTGTCATTCCATGTCAGTTGCCCTTTAGAATTAGTCTGAGACATGAGGGAGAGAGAGATGTTTTCATTTAAGGTCATCAAGGCTAAAATAGGGTAGAATGGTTTTGACTCCATCCATACACTTACATTATCTCAGTGTGGCAATGAGACCTAACTCTAGTAATAACTGACATTTATAGAATGCTTTACAAATATCTCATCTGATCCTAATAACAACCCCGGGAGGTAGGTGCTGGTATTATCTCCATTTTACAGTTGTGGAAACTGCGGCACAGCTAATAAGGATCTGAGGCCAGATTTGAAGTCCAGTCTAACTCCAAGCTCAGAATTCTGTTTTGATTTAAATGACCTGCCAAATAGCATGTATATATTTAAAATTTGGAATTTTACTGATGGGAGGCATAAGAAGAATAAGAAATTACTATATTGCAGAATCAGATCATTTTCACAGTTCCTTTTAAAATCTCAACTGTTTTTCTGTGTTTTTTTAACATACTCTTTGGAATCATGGAATCAATATGCAATGTCCAGATTCATTTCCCAAGAAATAGGCTTTTAGCGGCACAGGGGAGGAGAGTGAGCATGAGCGAGGATGAGCTTGCTGGGGAAAGCTTTAAGCAGAGGCAAAATTGGGAAGCTGAGAAGTGGGTCTGGTCCGGTCCAATCTGGTTTGCGAAAATGTCAGTTTGACGCTGTCCAGGTCTACTGGATTTCGTGTTGTCCATAAGCATGCACACATTTCATGTATCAATAAATCACCACGGGCCAGTGGCAAGGCAAAAGTCAAGACTACTAAAGATGTCTCAGGATGTGGTGGATGACCTTGGTGTCTTCGATATCTAACTAAGTTCTAAGCATTCTCCGGCGCCTGCTTCTGTAGCCTTCATGGCCCTTTGGAACAAATTGTCATCTGCCCATTCTATCAAGGGAAATCTTCACATGCTTAGGGTAGACATCCCTCTTAATTCACCAAAGAGACCCCTCTGTTACCCTCAACCTGGTTTAGCCTGTCAAAATGGTTTACCAGGGTGTGGCCGCTGTGCATGCTACAGCTTCTTGGAGCCACAGGTGAGATTTCACCAGATTTCACCAGAGGTAGAAAGCAGACCTGAAAAGGGCTTGGTAACCCTTATACTAGAGTTACGAGTCTTCCCTGATCACACTTTATACCCCATTTCAGTTATATATAACTAGTGTTGAATCTGTTCCTTTTTTTCTCTCATCTTTATGAATGGGTAAGAAGTAAAAAGAGGAAAAAATATAGGATGTGATGGAGGGAAGAGTAATTAACATAACTGTGAATGTGAGTTGAACAGGAGGATAGCAGAATCAAAAATAAGTTGTTTACTGGAAACAAGCTTGAAAAATATTCAGAATTTGATTAGGGGTTGGAGCCATATTTATTATTGCTTCAGATGAATCAAAAAAAGCAGGGTTTTAGTGTTCTCCCTCAGAAATTACCTCCAAGTTGCCCTGCCCCGGTCCTGATTCGTGCAAGTAATGACTCTTACAGAGTGGTTAAATATTTGAATTTGCATTTTCCAAAGTTATAAATATCTGTAAAACATGGTAATTTGTTTTAGCCCAGTGAAAATATGCAATGAATATTTTAAAGAATAAGTTTTAAGAACCTTTTAACATTATATCAAAAGATAGTAAAAATGGATTTCAGTTTCAGGTTTATTAGAAACAAAGTAATAAAATAGTTATAGAAAACAAAATTTTAAAAAATTACTGAGTAATTTTACCAAAGGGAGAAAACAAGGATTTGTTCAGCTGCTACCCTGTATCAAACACTATGCTAAGAGCTTTACAGATATTATTTTATTTGATCTTCACAACAGTCCTGGGACATAGTTGCTAAAACCTACACTGATGATGTGGAAAAAACCTCTTATTTAAAAGATTTTGGCAATGTAGTTTAAAACTTTAAATTTTCATATATATGCTGGTAGATGCTAAGAGCTTTATCTACATCTTGGCAAATTTGTATGCTCCTTTCTCATACAATAAATCAAGTTACCAGAGATGTTATCAGAAATTAATAATGCTTTAATATTTTTGTCCTTGAAGTAAGTATTTTTCAGCAGCTTTAGAAAATAGCTTTAGTCACTTATGCTTTCTTATTTGACCATCAAAGAACAGTAATAGATGGTTGTAACTTCCTAGAGTGCAAGGATTTCAGGACATAAGCATTGTTTTTAATTTAAAGTCCTCTAAGTAAAATATAAATATAAAATGTTAATTATAAGGATAGTATAAAAAATAAAATCCCTTAAATTACCTCCTAAGAAAAATTAGATGCTTTAAATTAAAGTTGAGTTTTTCCTTCTTAGAAATGTAAGTTCTAGAATGCATCCTTTTCCAGAATAAGTCTGTTTCATTCACTAAATTAAAAATTTATTTATTAACCTAAAAAAAACAAATAGAATTTTTAAATTGCCATTCTACAAATGGAATTTCTCCCCTACTCCATTTTAAATAATAATAGTTAACATTGATTGTTGAGTCGTTTTTCAGTCATTTGGGGTTTTCTTGGCAGAGATACAAAGTGGTTTCTTATTTCCTTCTCCAGCTCATTTTAATAGAAGAGGAAACTGAGGCAAACAGGGTGAAATGTCTTGCCCAGGGTCACACAGTTAGTGTGTATGTCTAAGATTTGAAGTTAATAAGATGAATTTTCCTGACTCCAGGTCCAGTACTCCATCTACTGTACCACTTAGCTGCATTGGGGCTTTAGGGCTTCAAAAACACCCAGTATCCCTAAAATGGTCTGTTCCACTTCCAGATGACTTATTTGTTGAAACACTTCTGACCTCAAACTTAAATCCGCCTCTCTATATATGTTTGCCTGTTCCTTCTGCATTTGCTCACTAGGACCAAAAAGAAAAATTCTAATCCATCTATTACAAAATCCTTGAAAATTGAAATCATATGTTCTCCCTTCCCAAATCAAAATTTCCTTACATCTTTCTTTTTTATTTTTTATTAAAGCCTTTTATTTACAAAGCATATGCATGGGTAATTTTTTTAATATTGACCCTTGCAAAACCTTGTGTTCCAAATTTTCTCCTCCTTCCCCCACCCCCTTCCCTAGCTGGCAGGTAGTCCAATACATGTTAAATATATTGAAATACATGTTAAATCCAATATATGTATATATATTTATACAGTTATCTTGCTGCACAAGAAAAATCAGGTCAAGAAAGAAGAAAAAGAAAAACTGAAAAAGAAAACAAAATGCAAGCAAACAACAACAGAGAGAGTGAGAATGCTATGTTGTGCTCCACCCTCTGTTCCCATGGTTCTCTGTCTGGGTATAGATGGTTTCTTCATCACTGAACAAGTGGAACAGGTTTAAATTATCTCAATGTTGAAGAGAGCCACGTCCATCAGAATCGATCGTGATATAGTCATCTTGTTGCCATGTATAATGATCTCCTGGTTCTGCTCATTTCACTTAGTATTAGTACATGTAGGTCTCTCCAGGCCTCTCTGAAATCATCCTGCCCCTTACATCTTTCAACTGAATTCTCATTAGAGGCTGGCTCTTCATCATCCTGTTTGCTCTTCTTCTGGACACTCCAATTTATGAATATCCAACTAAATTGTGCTGCCCCAAACTGAGCATTCCTAGTTCAGCTGGGTTCCAGCTACTGATTACAAAAGGATTATCAGATCTTTAACTCCTAGAATACAAAACTATTAAGCACCTATTATATTCTTGGTTCTGTGCTGTACTATACTGATATTATACTGTTGATCCCTACAGCGCTTGCAACTCACTAAAACCCCAAGATCTTTTTCAGGCACACTTCTATCTTAATCATGCTTCCCCCATCCTGTACTCATGAAGATGATTTGATTTTTAGAGCCTAATTTGATCCCTCTTGAATTTCATCTGATTAAACTCGGCCCAATTCTCTGGACTGACAAAATCTTTTTGAATACCGCCTTTGTAGCTCTCTCTCCTAGTTTGGTGTACTCTTGAAAATGTATTGAGGATTCCATCTCTGCACTTATAGGAACTGAATGAGACCTTGAATACTGTCTAGTTTAGCCCCTTCATTTAAAAAACGTTTTTTTTTTCTGAAATGAAACCAATCATAAAACAAAAGCAACAGCAAAAAAGCCTAAAACCTATAAACAATTTAAGCAAAAACAACATTGTACAAACGATTCTGAATAGTTACGCCTTTCTGCCATCTACCAGTTGGTTTTTAAAATGGACATTAACTTTGAACAAGTAGTCCCAATGATGACCAGTGTTCTTATTTGCTAGGACTTACACTATTTACTATATCTCTTTTACATAATTGAGATTAATGTTTGTATTCTCTGCTACTGTCACTCAATGTCACTTGAATGTCTTCACATATTTCTTTTTATTTTTCATATTGATCATCTATTACCATGCAGCAAAAGTCTTTTTGTGATACTTTTGTGTATCATACACTAGATAACCATTCCTCAATTGTTGGTCAACAACATAGCATGTTCTCAATTTTTGCTTTTCCAAATAGGGTTTCTATGAATAATTTTGTTTGGATAGGTCTTGATTTTTTTTCTTTCACTAACGTTTTTTGGGTATGAGCCTGAAAATAGGATTATTGGGGCAAAGAATATGACATTTATGTTATTAATGTGGTTTCTTCAGCCTGCATTTTCATCCTAAAATCTACAGAGATTTCCAAACTATTGTTTCCCTATTCACATTTATAGTTAGGATTATTGATTGTGTATTTCCCTTTATCTTATTCTAGTATGCTATGTACTACTTGACAAAGGAGGGTTGTGGACCAAAAATCATTTCTGCAGCAATGCCCTATGCTTGATGCAGTCAACTTCCCCTACCTTCCCCCTCTTCTGTTCATTTTAGCCAGATGCCAATTATAGGTTCTCACCTTTCTTTACTTTTTAAACTTGTCTTTACAACCCCAACTTGGAGCTTAGAATTTGTTTTGTTTATGACTAATCCCTCCCTGAATTATGACTGTCTTTTTTGCATTCCTGCCTCCCCTCTCTAAGTTCTTTCCTGTTTCCCTGTTGATATAAATGTACTGATATACTAACCTCTGTATGTGTGTGTGTTCTATCTGCCTTTGATCATTTCCAATAAAAGTGAAGTTCCAATAAAAGTGGCCTCTTACTTGTTTCTAAAGATTTCTAGTTACACTACTGACTATTATATGAGATAAGTTCCCGATTCCTTGCCTTTTCCTCCTCAGTGTTATCCCTTCCACTTCAAGACTTTCCTCATCACAGTTTCTGTATATCGAAGGTCGGCATGAGAAATTAAATGGGAATTTGGGGGGAACTTGGCAGAGCCATAGATCATAGGTGAAGGCCAGCCAATAATAAAAAAAGTTTAGAAACTCAGCAGTGCTTAAAATATATGTATAGTTTTATAAACACCACATGAAAGAAAAAGAAGAAATTCAGATTTCTACTTTGGTAGGAAGGAAGGGGCAAAAATGTTTACTTGGATGTTCCAGAATTGAGGGCTTACCATGGCTCTAGCCCCTACAATGTAGAAGGGATAAGTCTATAGTCTTTTCCCTACCTTTCTTCTTTTACAATCATCAAAACATAAGAAAATCATTTTCAGGCCCTCTGATTCTCCTTCTATAACTACTAATGACAGGGTTCTGGGGAAACACTTGTATCATCCCCTCTCTGTGGGGAAGGGGAAGGGTGTAAGCAATTATTAAGCATCTATTATATTCCTGCTTACTATTGTATATTAAATACTTACTGTGCTAAGCATTTTACAGATGTTATTTAACTCTCAAAAGAAAATAACTTTGTAAGATAGATATGATCTTCATTTTACAATTGAAGAAACTGAAGTAAACACAAGCTAAGTGACTTTCCCAGGGTCACATACAGCTAATAAGTGAGATGATATTTAAATCTATTGACTTGCTCCACCTATCTGCCTTCCAATCCATTTGAATGGAAATACTTCATTCTTATAAAAAGTCCCTTTCGATTGCTCATTTATATTTAGCTTTTAAAATTTCTCTTGACTACTGAGTTTGTTTCTGTTCAAAATTTCTATTCAGCTCTGGTCTTTAAATCAAGGATGCACCAGAAAATTGAAAGAGGATTGCAAAATGGATAGGAAACAGAACTCAACATGTTTACAAGAAACACAGAACATAAAGATGCTTAAAGAGCTGGAATAAAATCCATCATGCTTCAACTGAACTTGAAAAAAAGTAGGGATAGCAAACATGATCTCAGACAAGGCAACAGCAAAAATATTCTTGATATAAAGAGAGAAATGGGGAGATGAATTATACTGAAAGATACCATGGAATTAATTTTAACACAATCATACACATTGCCAAATGGTATAGTATATAAATACTTAAAGGAAAAGCTAAGTGAGTTATGGAGAGAAAAAGTAACACTAACCGTGAAGGACCTCAATGTATTCCTTTCAAAGCTAGATGAATACAACAAACAAAAAAACAAGAAAGACCTGAATAGAATTTTAGAAAAAGTTAAATTTTATAGATCTCTAGTGATTATTGAATTTTAATAGAAAAGAGTATACATGTTTTTTAGTTGTGAATGATACTTTTACAAAAAATTACCACAAATTAGGAAATAAAATCTTACAAATAAATGCAGAAAAGCAAAAAAAAAAATTAGACATCCTTTATGAATCACAATGCAATAAAACTACATTAATAAATGGTCATTATATAATGGCCTTGAAAGCTTTTAAGTGGATACCAAATAACAATCCTAAAGAATTGTAGATTTAGAGGGCAAATCATAGAAACAATAGATAATTCATTAAAGAGCAAAAATTTTTTTTGTCTTAAAATGGTAGAGGAAAAATTGGGAAAAGAAATGTATGGAAAGAAAATTAAGAGCTTGGAAAAAAAGGCACAAAAATATTAAAGTACATAACACCTTAAAATATAATTAGCCAAATGGTGAAAGAGACAAAATTTATTGAAGAAAAGAACCTCTTAAAAAGTAGGGTCAAGTGAAAGAGGATAGCAAAATGGACTAGAAATCAATCTCTACTAACATGTTGTTTATAAGAAATACATGTGAAATAGAGAAATACACATAGCATTCAAATAAGGTCTTATAGCAGAATTTATTCTTCCATTGAAATAAAAAAGTAGGGATAGTCATTGTGATCTCAATCAAAGCATCACTTTGGGAGCATTAAAAGCTTGCAGGTCCCCAGGGGAAGATAAGCATCATTTGGAGCAGTGCTCCCAAAGTATTATGATCAGGGACAATCCAAGTTTCCAACCAAGTTTGGAGTCTATTGCCTTGTCTCTGATTGGAATTTTCAGTAAACTGCCAGCGTAGAAAGCGTTACAGGTTCACAACAAAATGAACTACAGTCTCTCCCTTTTGGTCTGGGATTTTTGTCCTGGTTACTCCACCAGACTCTCACCCTGGACTGGAGACGAGAACTGAATTCCTGCTTTACTCTTATATCAGAGCCACAGGGTTACTGCTTGCTTTGGAACTTGATATACAGCTAAGGCCCACTAGTAATGGTTCTTCTCCACCACCTGAATATTCGTGTACATCTCCCCTCTCAGTCTGACCCAAAACAAAGTAGTAAATGTCAGAGATGACAAATTATTCCAGTTCTTGGAACTCATATTAGTTCAGAAATTCCTTGTCATCTCCTTTTGCCCCACCTCTACCTGGTGGAATGTACAGTACACATCCACTACCATTTTTAACCATTACATAATTTTTTTCATTTATGATTTAATAGATGAGATTTATCATTATATATGCTAATCAGTGTGACAGAGACACTAACTAGGCTTATACTTAATGCTAGCAATCAACTTTATTCATCAACAGCATGCAAATATTAGTTTATATCAACTATTCCAGAGGTCCTCAAACTTTTTAAATAGGGGGCCAGTTCACTGTCCCTCAGACTGTTGGAGGGTCGGACTATAGTAAAAACAAAAACTTTGTTTTGTGGGCCTTTAAATAAAGAAACTTCATAACTCTGGGTGAGGGGGATAAATGTCCTCAACTACCACATCTTGCCCGCGGGCTGTAGTTTGAGGATCCCTGTAATTAGACAATAAAAATATTAACCTCATTAAAAATCAACAATCTGATTTCCTGGTAATTTCCAGTGTGTCTCTTACCAGTATTCAACAACAAGGTTCCCTTTCTGCACAGCCAGTGTCTCTCTCAGAGGTAGTTGGCTGGGAAGTTGGTAAATTTTAGTCAATTAGCATTGTTCTCAAGCAAATGAGGGTAGGGGATAAGGAAGATTCAAATCCCAAGTGATCCAAGAACAGTCTAGGGCCTCCCACTCATGGTTTCTTATAGTTTTAACTTGGACATTAGCTGTTTGCATACAAGTTCTGATAGGTGACTGGTGACCTAAATTGTTTACCAAATAATTTCATTGTTGTCTAATGAAATAAATCAATAATGGTGAGGATATTTACCAAATTTTCCCGTTAATCAACTGCCCTATGTGGGAGTAACATATATTTTTCAATTGTTTATAAGCACAAATGTTGTTTAGTAGCCTCTACTAATCTTAAAGAGAAGCTATGAAAACAAACAAGAGAACACTCCCTTACAAAATGGTGACTAAATAAATAATGAAGTTAGTTGCATCAAGGTAACAAATGCATTCTTGCTACATTCCATTTTCTTACTTCTGGGTTTTCTTGCAGTATCTAGAAAGATATATAAATAATATTTTAAACGATCACCAATACAAGCCAAATAGCAATTACAAACTTGGAATGCCTATATGCCTCAGGATTAGAATATATGGTATACACAACCGTAAATTACATCAATAATACCTAACATGTATTGTTTGCTTGCATTTTTGTTTTTCTTCCCAGGTTATTTTTACCTTCTTTCTAAATCCGATTTTTTTTGTGTGTAGTAAGACAGCTGTATAAATATGCATATTTTGTATTTATTGTATTTAACATACATTGTTTTTATTGTATTTAACATATACTTTAACATACTTAACATGTATAGGACTACCTGCCATCTAGGGGAGGGAGTGGGGAGGAGAGAAAAAGTTGGAACAGAAGTTTTTGCAAGGGTCAATGTTGGAAAATTATCCATGCATATATTTTGTCAATAAAAAGCTATAATAAAAAAGAAGGGGAAAAAAACAAAGCATAAGTAAAGCAATATGATTGAATGTACCAAGCATTAAACATCTATCTACCTACTATCCTCCAAAATGTCTAGATAGTTCAATTGTGACTTAAAAACCTATTGATCAATGTTTCCACAATTCTGTAGCAAATTTGAATTGATATTCATCATAGTGTTGTTCCATTATGCTGTGAGGTTATAGAATACTTCTAAATTTAAGAAAAATTAAATCCCATATGCTTGAAAAAATAGTAATACCTAACATAAATACACTGGAAAGTAGGATTTTAATACAGTATGACACTAGGTCTTTCCAAATGTCCCATTGTCTCTTAAGACCAACACAAGAGTTCCCTTACTAGATAGAGAACATGTTATGTGACCTCTTCTTAATCTCTTCCTACTAATACTGATGCTCTGTGATTTTCTGTCTAATGAACAATATCATATTTTTCTTGATTCAAATTCACCTATCTGTCCCAACCTCTCTTCGGATCTCCAATCTTACATCTCCAACTGCTTTTCAATTGTGTCAAACTGTATGTCACTACTTACCTTAAATTCAATAGGCCCAGAACAGAACTCATTATCTTTTCCCCAAACTTTCCCTATTACTGACAAGTGTAATGTTCTGGTTGGTTTTCTGGAGGTCTCTGGAGCAGCCTTCATTTTAGCAAAGTAATCACCACGAGAATAGCCACGTGTTAAAGTCCAAATTCTTTATTATCTCCTTCACAATCTAGTTTCCTTGCCTTGGGTCCGGGCCAGCTTTCTTGGAGGCCTTCTGGAGTCTTGGTTTCAGTGGAGAAGAGAAGGAGGAGAGATCTGCCACCACAGTAGTGTGAGATGGAATGAATCTCTCTAGCTGAATTTGTCTCAGCTTACATGTAGTATACTGAGTATAAACCAATATCACTAGGGAACCATTATTAGTTATAAGATTAAATCAATCATACTGAACTAGAGAACTATTAATCACCATGCTAAATTAGATAACCATTGTGTTATCAATTCCACTGACCTTGTAAGAATCCTTGTTTCAAGTACAGAGTTACTTGCCCATAACAGACAAGGACAGTACTATCCTCCTGGTCCCTCAGGCTTAAAACCTAGATGTCATTCTGGATTTCTCACTGTCTCTCATCCCCATCCCTATTCTATATCTAATTTGTTGTCAAGCCCTGCCCCCTTCTCAAGATGGCAGAGTAAGCTAACAATCTTGCTTTGGCTCTCTCACAATGTCTTCCACAATGACTTACTTCTATTTTGGTTGAGATAGATGTCTCTACCCAACTGAATGTGTGTATTATGTGTGTTTGTGTTTGTTCATGTGTTTGTGGGTGTGTGTGTATTCTTCCCTCTGCCACTTCAAAATTTTATTTGATGCATTATTTTAAAGTTGGAAGGGAATGTAGAGAGTATTCACTTGGGCTGCATCTAAGACACCATCTTAACAATACTAGTTTTTACTAAAGAAGTAATTGTTATTGCATTTGTTTCACTGTGAAGGCTTTTTTGTTTTGTTTTGTTTTGTTTTTCTTGATTTTTGGCTGGTCAAAAATTAATCAGTACTTCCATCATACTCTTTTGGCTGTGTGGTTCAGGATGTGAGATTCTTTTTCAAAGTCTCACTGCTGTATGGAATTAATTAAATTAGAATAAATGATCTCATACAAAAACCTACATTCTTGTTTTTTAATTTACCTAAAAGTGGCTAATATTTTGGCCCATTAAGAATATATATGAAAATAAATCCTCTTCATTTATGAGGTGTTTTAGAGCTCATGCTTTATGTTCTGAGAGCACTCCCAATTATTATGCCTTGTAGTTTTTTTTAAAACATATTCCAAGATTTGACATTTTTATGTTCTAAGAGTTTCCATGCTGATATCCCTCCCCTAAGTGCTCTCCTACCTCTCTCATTTTCTTCCCCATGGCAACCAAAAAGTCTGACATGCTGTGTAGAAGCAGTAGCTCTGACAATCTCCATTCTCAGCTTCTTAATATTTCTCACTCTCTGTTTTAACCCCTCCAACACTGACATTACAGCTTTTACAAGCTCATCAAGCTCAGGATTCTGAATTCAACATTTCCTTCAAGCTCAGATACTGTATTTTTAAGTCCCATACCTTATCTGATATTCTGGCTTTACTTTTTCCTCCAAATTGAAACATTTAGAAGAGGGACTTACCTCCTAACTGGAATATTATATATTCTAATAATTTCCTCCTTGAATGGCATCTGGAAACTAAGACATTCAGTTTTCTAAGGACCTTCTAACACAACATTTTTAGTTTTAAAGCCACATATGACCTATAAAGATTTTTTTCTTTATTTTCATTTATTGGGTTATTATTGCAATGCATGTGTGTCTTACTGATATACAGATTTTGAACTATAAGTTTTGTCTCTCAAAGATAAAATAGATAAAGCCTTGTTCTCCCCCTCCCCATCCCAATACTCTACATTCATTATCAATACTAGTAATACCAATAGCAGTCTTTACCAAACAAGGAACTATGTGTAATTGCATTTGTTTCAATATGCAAATTTCAAAGGTTGTTTTTTTCTTTTTACACTTTTGGCTGGGTAGCCAAAAACAGACAATACTGTTACCATGCCCTCTGAGTAGTGTGATTTAGGATCTGAGATTTTATTTTTAAACATCACTACTTACAGAGGGATCCCAACCTTTTTGCAAAGGAAATACTTTTATTTTTCCTGAATCCTTTCAGTGAACTGAGATAAAGGATTCTGGGAGGAAAACAATTTGGTAAATTTACCAAAAAGAAAAAAAGATGGTGGTGTAAAGGGTGCAATCCAGCCAAGTTCTCTCAACATTCCACTCTAAACAACTTTAAAATAATGTATCAAATTGAATTCATAATGGCCTAGCCAAAAAAAAAATGTCATGGTGGTTGAAACAATTTTCCAGCCAAAGACAACTTAGAAGATTAGCAGAAAACCAAAATAAGAAAGGACCTTAGCAAGCACAAACTATGCCATACTGGGTCTCAGCAAAACAGGAGCAGAAACTTGAGAGGTTGAAAGAAAAAGCTCTTTGACTCTGGGTAGGAAATAGTTTTAAGGGCTGAAAGCTGAGGGTGGCAACACCAGCAATTGGCCTTAGAGTCTTGTTAAGCCTAGAGACAGTAAGGGGATTGGATAATGGATCAGAAAGAGATTACAGGGAACACCTTTCTGGCTGTGGGCCCAAAACAAAGAGTTGTTTGCAATTTCATTGTCTATACTCAAGTCTAAGATGAACAGGAGCACTTGCAGAAAACAAGGAAATAGAGCCTAATTACCAGTTCCAGAATCAAGAAGAGGACTAATATTTGCTAGCAGTGTTGGAGTGCAAGCCCTACTAATGACCAAAGTGCAGACCCAGAAACATTGACCACACCTCTCCTTGTATCACACTACTTTAAAAGCATGGAATGCTTACAGACCTCCTGGTACTAGCTGGGAAAACAACAGATTGAAAATGAGAAAAAGTTTACAATAGTGCTTTCCCTCTCATCTTCCACCACCCAGATGAGCCAAGTCCAACTTTGACATAAAATTCAAAGTCAAGAAATAGTCTTGAAAGATGAGCAAACAACAAAAAAGTATATAACCATAAAAAATTTATTATGGTGACAAGAAAGATAAAACCACACACTGAAAAAAAGATAACAAAGTCAAAGTTCCTACTTCCAAAACCTCCAAGGAAAAAAAATATGGGTTGCTCTCAGATCATGGAAGAGCTCAAAAGGATTTTCAAAAATCAAGTAAAAGAGGCATAGGAAAAAATGGGAAGAGAAATGAGAGCAATACAAGAAAATCATGAAAAATGAGTCAATAGCTTGGTAAAGAAGACAAAAAAATGTTGAAGAAAATAATACCTCAAAAAACAGACTAGGACAAAAGGGTACAAAAAGCCAATGAGGAGAAGAATGCCTTAAAAAGCAAAATTGACCAAATAGAAAGAGAGGCATAAAAATTCACTGAAGAAAAAAACTCCTTTAAAAGAAGAATTAAACAAATGAAAAAGGAGATAAAAGTAAGATACATTTTTATACTTAACTGAGTGAATATGTTTTTCCCTTGTTGACTCAAAATTAATGAGATTAAGCTTTAAACACTGCTCATCCTTCTCCTTTATTTCCCTCTACTGTAATTGGTCTTTTGTGCCTCTTCATGTGATCTAAGTTGTCCCATTTTACGATCCCTTCTCTTCTTCCAGTATAATTCTTTTTCTGTCCTTTAATGTCTTTTTCATATCATCACATCAGAATCTCTTCATATCTACAGCTTCCATTTATGTATGCCCCCTCTAACTGCACCAATAACAGAGACAGTTCTCAAGAGTTAAAAATATCATTTTCCCACCCATGGATGTAAATATATATATATATATATATATATATATATATATATATATATATTTCCTTGTTTGAAAATCAAATTTTCTGTTTAGTTTTATTTTTTTTTCAATAGATATGATTGAAAGTCTCTTACTTTGGGGCATATCCAAGATGGCAGAGAAAACACACATTTCATTCTAAGCTCCCCTTCTACCCTCACTACTAATTATCAAATTCAGCCTCTGAAATAGTGCGTGACTGGTAAAATCCATGAAAATTGAGTGTACAACAAATTACCAGCCAAAGATAATCTGGAAGATCACCAGAAAAGGTTTGTCCTGATAGGGCAGGAGGAGGCTAGCACAGACAGGGAGGCAAAACACAGAGGCTAGCACACTGAGTGGACCAGGGCTGGGGGCGGTCTTCATGGGTGGAGAATTTGCAGGGAGGACTCTACTACAGGTTGGCTGCTGTGCTTTGGTTGCAAAGCAATAGATCAGCAGAGAAGTTACACAAATGCCAAAAAACAGAATTTAACAGGACCTGGCCACATCCACCCAGCACTGAAAGTGACTCAGCATGGACTGCAGCACAGCTGTGCAAGCCACATTCTGCAGCACAGGGCTTTTGCCTAGGGTAGCCACACTTCTGCATAGCTGCGGGGAAGGGGGGGAGAAGGGAGGGGAGGCAAGAGGGGGTCTGCCTGGGGCAGTGGAACTTCCACTGCAGGGCTCTTCATAGGGCACTTCCACAGCTTGGCCCCTCTTTGCAGCCCATTTGCAGGACAGGTACTGTCCATCTATCTATCCCTGTTCTTTAGAGGAAGCTGGTAACCTCCTTGCCCTGAAGGCAAACCCTAAGGTCTTCTAACAAAAATGAGCAAAAAAGCCAAGCGAAATCTATTGATAGCTTCTATACAGAAAGAGAGCAGGTTTCCAACCCCAAACAGACTAATAGCAGATACTCTCCAGAAAAAACCCCAAAGAAGGATGTAACCTGGTCCCTATCACACAAGGTTCTACTAGAAGAAATTATAAAAGATCTTAAAAGAGAGCTAGAAGAAAAATGGGGAAAGAAAAGAGAATCTCTGCAAGAGAGTACTGAAAAGGCATAAAACTCATTAAAAGAAAAATTTGACAAAGTGGAAAAAGAAAACAACTTCCTAAAATATGAATTGGAAAAGGTTAAAAAAAAAAACTCCCAGGGAAACAGAATTTGTGAATTGGAAAAGATAAAGAACTCCCAGGAAAGTAGGATTTGTGAATTGGAAAAAGAAAATAACTCAGTAAAAAAAAAAAAATTAGTGAAATGGGAAAAAATTCAAAGAGCAAAACAACTCATTTAAAAACTCGATTGTACATATACAAAAAGAAGTAAAAAAAAAAAGCTAATGAAGAAAATAACTAATTAAAAATCAGAACTGAACAAATAGAAATGAATGATTAGTTGAGACATCAAGAATCAGTCAAGCAAAACCAAAAAAATGAAAAAATGGGAAAAAAAAGTTAAACATCTACTTGGAAAAACATCAGACCTGGTAAATAGATCTAGGAGAGATAAGCTGAGGATTATTGGACTTCCTGAGTCTAGACATTATTTTGCAGGAAATCATCAAAGAGAACTGCCCAGATGTAATGGAATCAGAAGGCACATAGGCATTGAAAAAATTAATTGAACACCTTCTGAAAGAGACCCCAAAATAAAAACTACAAGGAATATTGTGACTAAATTTCAGAGCTAGTGGACCAAGGGGAAAATATTACAAGCAGCCAGAAAAAAGCAATTCAAATACTGAGGAGCCACAATAAGGATCACTCAGGATTGAGCTGGGTCCACATTAAAAGATCGAAGAGCCTGGAATCTGATATTCCAAAAGGCAAAAATACTTGTAATGCAGCCAAGAATAAACTACCCAGCTAAGCTGAGCATTTTCTTCCAGGGAAGAAGATGGACATTTAATGAAACAGGTGAATTCCATTTGTTTCTAATGAAAAAGCCAGAGCTAAACAAAAAAATTTGACTTCCAAAAATAGGACTTGAGAGAAGCATAAAAGATAAAAAGAACTCTTGAGAAAAGTATTTCTGTAATAAGCATATATAAAGAGTGTTTATATAATTTGATTTTACTAATATAATGCAAAAAAGGGCAGTAGAAGTAGAAAGGGGATAGTATCAGAAAAAGAGAAAGGGGAGATAAAAACAGGGAAATTACATTCCATGAAGAGGCAAAGGAAACCTATCATATCTGAGGAAATTTAGAGAGAGGGAGGAACATTGTGTGAATCTTACTCTCATCAGAGTTGGCTCAAAGAGAAAATAATTGACATATTAGGTTTATAGAGAAACTTCTCTCACCTCATTAAAAAGTGGGAGAGGAAAAGGGAAAAGGGAAAGAGTAATAAGGGAAAGATACAAGAAAGGGGAAGGGATTCAAAGGGGAAAGATTCTAAAGAGGAAGAGCAGTGGGACACAAGTGGGGCCCATAAGTTTAATACTGGGGAGGGAGGGAAAAGGGGGAAAAAAGCAAAGCATAATCTGGGGATAATAAGATGGCAGGAAATACATAATTAGTAGTTTTAACTGTAAATGTGAACAGGATGAACTCTCCCATAAAGTGGAAACAAATAACAGACTGGATCAAAAGCCGGACTCCTAAAATATGTTGTTTACAAGAAACACATTTAAAGCAGGGAGATACATACAGAGTAAAGGTAAAAGGCTGGAGCAGAATTTATTATGCTTCAGGTGAAGTCAAAAAGCAGGGGTAGCCATCCTTATCTCAGATCAAGCAAAAGCAAAAATTGATCTAATGAAAAGAGATAAGAAAGGAAAGCTTAGCAAAGACAATGAAGCAATATCAATATGAAATATATATGCACCAAGTGGTATAGCATCTAACTTCCTAAAGGAGAAGTTAAGAGAGTTGCGAGAAGAAATAGAGAGCAAAACTATAATAGTGGGAGATCTCATCCTTGCACTCTCAGAATTAGATAAATCAAAACACAAAACAAATAAGGAAGAAATTAAAGAGATAGAATATTAGAAAAGTTAGGTATGGTAGATCTTTGGAGAAAGCTGAATGGAGACCGAAAGGAGTATACTTTCTTTTCAGCAGTTCATGGAACCTATACAAAAATTGACTATATATTAGGACATAAAGACCTCAAAATTAAATGCAGGAAGGCAGAAGTAGTAAATGCTTTCTTTTCAGATCATGATACAATAAAACTACATTCAACAAAAAGTTAGGGGAAAAAAGACGAAAAAATAATTGAAAACAAAATAATTTCATCCTAAAGAATGAATGGTTGAAACAGCAAATCATAGACATAATTAATAATTTCACCCAAGAGAATGACAACAATGAGGCAACATACCAAAATTTGTGGAATGCAACCAAAGTGGTAATAAGGGGAAATTTTATCTCTTTAAGGGCTTACCTCAATAAAATGGAGAAAGAGAAGATCAATGAATTGGGCTTGCAACTTAAAAAGCTAGAAAAAGACCAAATTTAAAAACCCCAATCAAATGCTAAACATAAATTCTAAAATTAAAAGGATAAATTGATAAAATTGAAAGTAAAAAAAAAAACCTATTGAATTAATAAATAAAACTAAGAGTTGGTTTTATTAAAAAAAAAGAGAGAGATAAACCTTCAGTAAATCTAATTAGAAAAAGGAAAGAGGAAAATCAAATTATTAGTCTTAAAAATGAAAAGGGAGAACTTTCCACCAATGAAGAGGAAATTAGAGCAATAATTAGGAGTTACTTTGCCCAACTTTATGCCAATAAATTTGATAACCTAAGTGAAATGGATGACTACCTTCAAAAATATAGGCATCCCAGATTAACAGAGAAGTAAATTGCTTAAATAGTCCCATTTCAGAAAAAGAAATAAAACAAGCTATTAATTAACTCCCTAAGAAAAAATCCCCAGGACCAGATGGATTTACATGTGAAGTCTACCAAACATTTAAAGAACAATGAACTCCAATGCTGTATAAACTATTTGAAAAAATAGGGAATGAAGGAGTCCTACCAAATTCCTTTTATGACACAGACATGGTACTGATACCTAAACCAGGTAGGTTGAAAACATAGAAAGAAAATTATAGCCCAATCTCCCTAATGAATATTGATGCTAAAATCTTAAATAAGATATTAGCAAAAAGACTACAGAATATCATCCCCAGGATAATACACCATGACCAAGTAGGATTTATACCAGGAATGCAGGGCTGGTTCAAAATTAGGAAAACCATTAGTATAATTGGCCATATCAATAACCAAATTAACAAAAACCATATGATCATCTCAATAGATGCAGAAAAAGCATTTGATAAAATCTAACATCCATTCCTATTAAAAACACTTGAGGGAATAAATGGACTTTTCCTTAAAATAGTCAGGAGCATATATTTAAAACCATCACTAAGCATCATATATAATGGAGATAAACAGGAACCATTCCCAATAAGATCAGGAGTGAAACAAGATTGTCCACTATCACCATTACTAATCAATATTGTATTAGTAATGCTAGCTTCGGCAATAACAGTTGAGAAAGAGAATAAAGGAATTAGAGTAGGTAATCAGGAAACCATATTGTCACTCTTGGCTGATGATATGATGGTATACTTAGAGAACCCCAGAGATTCTACTAAAAAACTATTAGAAATAATCTACACTTTTAGTAAAGTTGCAGGATACAAAATAAACCCACATAAGTCATCAGCATTCTTATATATCACCAAGAAAATCCAACAGTTAGTGTTACAAAGAGAAATTCTACTTACTTTAAGTATTCTTAATTCTACTTAAAATAACTACTGATAGTATAAAATATTTGGAAATCTATTTGCCAAGGGAAAGTCAGGAAATATATGAATAAAACTATAAAACACTTTCCACACAAATAAAGTTAGATATAACCAGTTGGACAAATACTAAATGCTCTTGGATAAGGCAAGTGAATATAATAAAGATGACAATACTACCTAAACTAATTTATTTATTTAGTGCTATGCCAATCAGACTCCCAAAAACTATTTTAATGACCTAGAAAAAATAACAAAATTCATCTGGAAGAACAAAAGGTCTAGATTTTCAAGGGAACTAATTAAAAAAACATGAAGGTGGCCTAGCTGTACCTGAGCTAAGACTGTATTATAAAGCAGTGGTCACCAAAACAATCTGGTATTGGCTAAGAAATAGAGTAGTTGATCAGTGTGAACCTAGGTTAGGTTCACAGGACAAAGTAATCAATAACTAAAACAATCTAGTGTTTGACAAATCCAAAGACCCCAGCTTTTGGGATAAGAATTCATTGTTTGACAAAAACATGCTGGGAAAATTGGAAATTAGTATGGCAGAAACTAGGCATAGACCTACACTTAACACCGTACACCAAGATAAGATCAAAATGGGTCCATGATTTAGGCACGAAGAACAAGATTATAAATAAATTAGAAGAAAATAGGGTACTTTACCTCTCAGACCTGTGGAGGATGAAGGAATTTGTGACCAAAGAATAACTAGAGATCATTATTGATCACAAAACAGAAAATTTTGATTACATGAAATTAAAAAGCTTTTGTACAAATAAAACTAATGTAGACAAGATCAGAAAGAAAGCAACAAACTGGGAAAACCTTTTTACAATCAAGGATTCTGATAAAGGCCTCATTTCTAAAATATATAGAGAATTGAGTCTAATTTATAAGAAATCAAGCCAGTCTCCAATTCATAAATGGTCAAAGGATATGAACAATTTTCAGATGAAGAATTTGAAACTATTTCTAACCATATGAAAAGATGCTCCAAGTCATTATTAATCAGAGAATTGCAAATTAAGACAACTCTGAGATACCACTATACACCTCTCAGATTGGCTAGGATAACAGGAGAAGATAATGCTTAATGTTGAAGGGGATGTGGGAAAACTGGGACACTGATACATTGTTGGTGGAATTGTGAATACATCCAGCCATTCTGGAGAGTGATTTGGAACTATGCTCAAAAAGTTATCTAACCCTTTGATCCAGCAGTGTTACTACTGGGCTTATATCCCAAAGAGATCTTAAAGAAGGGAAAGGGACCTGTATGTGCAAGAATGTTTGTGGAGCCCTCTTTGTAGTGGCCAGAAACTGGAAACTGAGTGGATGCCCATCAATTGGAGAATGGCTGGGCAAATTGTGGTATATGAATGTTAGGGAATATTATTGTTCTGTAAAAAATGACCAGCAGGAAGATTTCAGAAAGGCCTGGATAGACTTACATGAACTGATGCTGAGTAAAATGAGCAGGACCAAGAGATCATTATATACTTCAACAAAAATACTATATGATGATCAATTCTGATGAACGTGTCTCTCTTCAACCATGAGATGAACCAAATCAGTTCCATTTGTTCAATAATGAATAGAACCAGCTACACCCAGAGAAAGAATTGTGGGAATTAAGTGTGAACCACTACATAGCATTCCCTCAGTTTTTGTCTGCTTGCATTTTTTATTTCCTTCTTAGGTTAATTTTACCTTATTTCAAAGTCTGATTCTTCTTGTGCAGCAAAATAACTACATGGATATGTATACATAACTCTAACCCTAACCCTTTTGGTACCCATCGCACAAGTCTCGCCTAGGAAAAATTTTAAAGGATCTTAAAAGTGAGCTAGAACAAAAGAAGAAAAAAGAGAAAGGAAATAAAAACTTTGCAAGAGGATTTGGAAAAGGCAAGACAAAATAAACTTAGTGAAATAGAAAAAGCATAGAACTCATTAAAAGATAGATTTGACAAAATGGAAAAAGAAAACAACTCCCAGAAAAACAGAATTTGTGAAATAGAAAAAGAAAATAACTTCACTAAAAATCAGGACTGACCAAATGGAAATGAATGATTCAATGAGACAACAAGAATCAGTCAAGCAAAATCAAAAAAAGAAAAAAAAAAAAGGAAAAAGAAAAAAGAAAAAATGGAAAAAGTAGAAAACACCTACTTGGGAAAACAACTGACCTGGAAAATATATCTAGGAGAGACAATCTAAGGATTATTGGACTCCCTGAAATACATGATGAAAAAAAAAAGAGCCTAGACACTATTTTTCAGAAAATCATCAAAGAGAACTGCCCAGATGTCATAGAATCAGAAGGTAAAGTGACCATTGAAAGAAGTCACCAAATGCCTCCTGAAAGAGACCCCAAATTTTAAACTCCAAGGAACATCGTGGCTAAATTTCAGAACTATCACACCAAGGAAAAAATGTTACAAGCAGCCATAAAGAAACAATTCAAATATTGAGGAGACACAATAAGGATTGCTAAGGACCTAGCAGCTTCCACCTTAAAGGATTGAAGAGCCTGGAATCTGATATTCCAAAAGGCAAAGGAACTTGGAATGCAGCCTGTGTTGTTTTTCTTCTTTAGTATGAAAGTTCTCTCTGGGAGAAAGCAAGTTTCTCAGGGAGGTTTTCTGGAGGCAGCCTTAGTTTCAGTTAATAAGTAATAATCACCCAAATGCAGCCAGGTGCTAAAAGTTCAGATCTTTTATTGTCTCCAATATAGCCCCGTTAGTTGCCTTAGAGGCCTATCTCTCTGCTTGCTTCCAAGAGCTCCCTCCAAATGTCTCCAAATCCAAAGGTTTGTCCTTCAGCCTCCAGCCAGCCAAGTGGAAAATGGAATGAATCTCTCTTGCCTCCGAGAGAAAGGGCTTCTGGCTTAACTCACTTGACACTCCCCTCTCAATGTAATTCAGCTGAACTCCCTCAACTGGGCCTCTGTCTGCTTCTTATATCTGAGAAAGTGGGATTATGGGGTATCTCCCAGCATGCTCTCTGGCCCTAAGAGCTTCAAGGGAGGTGTGAATTCAGATATCTCATATTAAACCCTGAAATCTCCCAAACGTGTGAATTCCAATGAGCAAAGGTGTGAACACAAGCATTGTATCAATTAGTTCTACTTAGTATCTTGTTTCAGGTTCTGGCCCAAAACATCTCCTTGTAAGATCAGATCAATGATACTGAACCATGCTAAATTAGATAATTATTGTCTTTATCAACTCTAATGACTTAAGAGTTTGTAAAGATTCCAACAGCAGCCAAGAATAAATTACCCAGCTAAAATGAGAATTTACTTTCAGGGAAGAAGATAGACATTCAATGAAACAGGTGAATTCCATTCATTTTTGATGAAAAGACCAGAGTTAAACAAAAAATTGACTTCCAATATAGGACTCAAGAGAAGCATAAAAAGGTAAAAAGAAAAAAAAATTGAGAACTATATTTATGTTATGGGTATATATAGAGAATACATGTATAATCTGATTTTACTGTTATAAGGCAAAAAAGAAACTAGAGGTGAAAAGGGGATTGTAACAGGAAAAAAAAGGAAAAAGTGGAGGTAAAATGAAGGAAATTACATCTCAGGAAGAGGCAAAGAAAACTTATTATAATTATGGAAAATAAGGGAGAGTGATGAATATTGTGTGAATCTTACTCTCATCAGATTTGGCTCAAAAAAAGAATATTACATATATTTGGTTTCACCAAGATACTTCTCTCACCTTCTAGAAAAGTAGGAGGGGAATGGCAAAAAGGGAACGGGTAGGCTAAATAAAGGGAAATCAGAAATAGTAGGGGAAAGGTATAAGAAATGGGGAGGATCTCTAAAGGGGGAGAACTACTTAAGGTAAATAGTGCTCATAAGTAAAATACTGGGGGGGAAGGAAAGGGGAAAAGAAAGAAGAAAAGTATAATTTGAGATTAATAAGATAGCAGGAAATACAGAATTAGTAGTTTTAACTATAAACGTGAAGGGGGTGAACTCTCCCACAAAGTGTAAGAGGATAGCAGACTGGATCAAAAGTCAGAATCCTACAATATGTTATTTACAAGAAATACATTAAAAGCAGGGAGATACTTATAGAGTAAAGGTAAAAGGCTGGAGCAGAATCTATTATGCTTCAGGTCAAGGGTCCTCAAACTACGGCCTGTGGGCCAGATGTGGTAGCTGAGGACATTTATCCCCCTAACCCAGGGCTATGAAGTTTCTTTAAAGGCCCACAAAACAAAATTTTTGTTTTGACTGTAGTCCAGCCCTCCAACAGTCTGAGGGACAGTGAACTGGCCCCCTATTTAAAAAGTTTGAGGACCCCTGCGGCTAGGCAATTGAGTAGGTTATGGAAGTCCAGGCTGAAGAGTTCCCATAGTTTCCATCTGTTCACTTCAACAACAATACTGTATGAGGATGTATTCTGATGGAAGTGGATATCTTCGACAAAGGGAAGATCTAATTTAGTTCCAATTGATCAATGATGGACAGAATCAGCTACACCCAGAGAAGGAACACTGGGAAATTAATGTGGACTACTTGCATTTTTGTTTTTCTTCCCAGGTTATTTTTACTTTCTGAATCCAATTCTTCTTGTGCAACAAGAGAACTGTACAGATTTACACACATATACTGTATCTAGGGTATAGTTTAATATGTTTAACATATATAAGACTGCCTGCCATCTAGGGGAGGGGGTGGAGGGAGGAAAGGGAAAAGTTGGAACAGAAGTGAGAGCAAGGGGCAATGTTGTAAAAAATTACCCATGCATATGTTCTGTCAATAAAAAGCTATAATTTAAATATATATATATATATATAATTTAATAAATAAAACTAAGAGTTGGTTTTATGGGAAAAAACAAAACAGGTAAACCTTTAGTTAATTTGACTGAAAAAGGCAATAGGAAAGTCAAATTGTTGGTCTCAAATATGAAAAGAGAGAACTTTCCATCAATAAAGAGGAAATTAGAGCAATAATTAGGACTTATTTTGCCCAACTTTATGCCAATAAATGTGATAATCTAAGTGAAATGGAGGAATATCTACAAAAATATAGAGTGCCCAAATTAACAGAAGTGGAAATAAATTACTTAAGTTATCACATTTCAGAAAAAGAAATAGAACAAACTATTAATCAGCTCCCTAAGAAAAAATCCCCAGAACCAGATGGATTTACATGTAAATTCTACCAAACATTTAAAGAACAATTAACCCCAATGCTATATAAACTAGTTGAAAAAATAGGGAATGAAGGATTCCTATCAAATTCCTTTTATGACACAGACATGGTAGTGATACCTAAACCAAATAGGATGAAAACAGAAAAAGAAAATTATAGAAGAAACTCCCTAATGAATATTGATGCAAAAATCTTAAATAAAATATTAGCAAACAGATTACTGAAAGTCATCCCCAGGATAATACACCATGACCAGGTAGGATTTATATCAGGAATACAGGGCTTGTTCAATATTAGGAAAACTATTAGTATTCTTGACTATATCAATAACCAAATTAACAAAAACCACATGATTGTCTCAATAGATGCAGAAAAAGCATTTGATAAAATCCAACACCCATACCTATTAAAAACACTAGAGATTATAGCAATAAATGGACTTTTTCTTAAAATAGTCAGTAGCATCTATTTAAAACCATCAGCAGGCATCATAAGTAATGGGGATAAACTGGAACAAGGTTTCAAGGGTGAAACAAGGTTGCCCACTAAAATCATTACTATTCAATATTGTATTAGAAATGCTAGCTTTGGTAATAAGAGTTGAAAAAGAGATTAAAGGAATTAGAGTAGGTAATGAGGAAACCAAATTATCACTCTGTACAGATGGTATGATGGTATACTTAAGAGAACCCTAGAGAATCTACTAAAAAGCTGTTGGAAATAATTCACAACTTTAGCAAAGTTGCAGGATACAAAATAAATCCTCATAAATCATCAGCCTTTTTATACATCACTAACAAAATCCAACAGTAAGAGATACAAAGAGAAATTCCATTTAAAATAATTGTTGATAGTATAAAATACTTGGGAATCTATCTGCCAAGGAAAAGTCAAGACCTATGTAAGCAAATCTACAAAACACTTTCTACCCAAATAAAGTCAGATCTAAACAATTGGAAAAATATCAAATGCTCTTGTATAGGTTGAACAAATATAATAAAGATGACAATACTACTTAAACTAATCTATTTACTGAGTTCTATACCAATCAAACTCCCAAAGAAACTATTTTACTGACCTAGAAAAAATAATAACAAAATTCAGTTGGAAGAACAAAAAGTCAAGAATTTCAAAGGAACTAATAAAAAAATCAAATAAAAGTGGCCTAGCTATACCAGATCTAAAACTATATTATAAAGCAGCGGTCAGCAAAACCATTTGGTATTGGCTAAGAAATAGACTAGTTGATCAATGATCAATGATCAATGATCAAGATTAGGTTCACAGGACAAAATAGTCAAGGACTATAGCAATCTGGTTTTTGACAAACCCAAATACCCCAGCTTTTGGGATAATAATTCACTATTTGATAAAAACTGCTGGGAAAATTGGAAACTATTATGGCAGAAACTAGGCATTGACCCACACCTAACACCATATACCAAGATATGGTCAAAATGGGTTCATGATCTAGATGTTAAAAATAATATTATAAACAAATTAGAAGAACATAGGATAGTTTACCTCTCAGAACTGTGGAGGAAGAAGGAGTTTGTGTCCAAAGAAGAACTAGAGATCCTTATTGATCACAAAACAGAAAATTTGGATTATATTAAGTTAAAAAGTTTTTGTACAAATAATACTAATGGAGACAAGATTAGAAGGGAAGCAATTAAATGGGGAAACATCATTACATTCAAAGATTCTGATAAAGGTCTCATTTATAAAATATATAGAATTGACTCAACTTTATAAGAATTCAAGCCATTCTCTAATTGATAAATGGTCAAAGGACATGAACAGAAAATTTTCAGATGAGGAAATTGAAACTATTTCTACTCATATGAAAAGGAGCTTCAAATCACTATTGTTCAGAGAAACGCAAATTAAGACAACTCTGAGATACCACTACACACTTCTCAGATTGACTAGGATGACAGGAGAAGATAATGCTTAATGTTGGAGGGGATGTGGGTAAACTGGGACAACTAATACATTTTTGGTGGAGTTGTGAATATATCCAGCCATTCTGGAGAGTGATTTGGAACTATGCTCCAAAAAAGCAACCTGGTTTCTCAAGCTGGCAATTTGGGGTCCTGTTTTGTTTTATGTTTTATTCACAGCAGGGGGTAGCCCCTCATCTCTCCAAAACACAGCCTGGTTTCCCTGGTTGATAATGTATCAGTGCCCCTTGTGTTTGTCATCTTGCTTGTACCAGAGGGTACCTCTACCTGCTCTCTTGGAAAAGCCTGATTTTCCTTCCTGGCAATTTGGGGAACTCTTTTCTTTTTGTTTTTTGTGAACAGCAGGGGGTAACCCTACCAGTTCTTTCCAAATAACATGGAGGTTATTGGGCTGACAATTTGCCAGGGGCCCACTCTGGTGTCATGTTCACAACAAAAGGTAAACATATTTGGTCTCTACAGGAAACACCCTTGTTTTAAGAGGGCTGTCTTCTGTTTAGTATTTTGATCACAGCATGGGGTAGCCATACCTGCCCAGCCTAGTTTACTGAGAGCAAATTTGGAGGTCTTCTCGTGTTTGGGGACCTCAACACTTTCAGCAGGTGCCTGAGAACTCAATAGGGGGCCTCAGCAGGGGGGGTGTGTGGCTAAGTCCTTGCTCAGCAGGGGACCTGAGGTTTTTCTCTGAAGGGAGCTTGAGGACTAAGTTTGATAAGCCAGTAGACTGAGGAACACTAACATTGCTAAATAGAGGCCTGTGGGGAGCCTAACTTTGTTCAGCAAGGGCCCTGAAGAGAACTAACTTTACTTAGTAAGTGGCTTGAGGAGTACTTACTTTGCTCAGAAAAGTACCTGGGAGAGACTTACATGAACTGATGTTGAGTGAAATGAGTAGGAACAGGATATCATTCTATACTTCAACAACAATACTATATGATGATCAATTCTGATGGACGTGGCCCTCTTCAACAATGAGATGAACCAAATCAGTTCCAATAGAGCAGTAATGAACTGAACCAGCTACACCCAGGGAAGGAAAGAACTCTGGGAGATGACTAAGAACCATTACATAGAATTCCCAATCCCTATATTTTTTGTCCGCCTGCATTTTTGATTTCCTTCACAGGCTAATTGTACAATATTTCAGAGTCTGATTCTTCTTGTGCAGCAAAATAACTGTTTGGATGTGTATACTAATATTGTATTTAATTTATACTTTAATATACTTAACATGTATTGGTCAACCTGACATCTGGGGGAGGGGATGGGGGAAGGAGGGGAAAAATTGGAACAAAAGGTTTGGCAATTGTCAGTGCTGTAAAATTACCCATGCATATAACTTGTAAATAAAAAGCTATAATAAAAATTTTTAAAAATAAAAAAGAAAGAAAGAAAAGTACCTGAAGAGTACTAACTTTGGTCAACAGAGGCTTCAAAAAGACTAACTTTGCTCAACAAAGAGCCTCAACTAAATTTGACATGTGAGATGAAGAAGACTAACTTTGCTCAGAAGAGTCTTTTGGATGACTAACGTCACTAAGCAAAAGGCTGAGGAGGACTAATTTTCCTAAGGGAAGAATTAAAGAGGACTAACTTTGTTTAAAAGAAACCTATAGGAGGATTAACATTGCTCAACAAATGGACTTTTCTAAACAGAGGCCTGAATAGGAATAACTTTGGTCAGCAAAAGGTCTGAGGAAGAGTTACTTTGTTCAGAAAGAGTCTGAGGAGTATTAACTTTAGTCAGCAGAGGCCTGAAGAGGAGTAATTTTAATAAGCATGGATCCTAAGCCTCAGGAGGGAACACGAGGACTTTACTCAGTAGGGGGTCTGAGGAGGCCTAAGTTGGATCATCCAGGAAACCTAGAAACTTAACTTTGCTAAATAGAGGCTTGAGGATGGCTAACTTTGCTCAGCAAGGAGCCTGAAGAGGACTTCCTTTGGTCAACAAGGGGGTCTGAAAAAAAATTAACTTTCTTTCCATAACAAGAGGCTTGAGGACTGCTTACTTTGCTCAGAAAGGAACATGAAGAGTACTACCTCTGGTCAAAAAAGGCCTCAAGTGAGCAAATTTTGCTCAGCAGGGCACCTGAGCACTGCCTCAGCACAAGGGACTAAACTCAAACTTCACATTGTGTCCTTAGGACCTTAGTAGGAAAGTTCAGGAAGACTTACTTGGATAAGCAAGGAAACTAAAGAATATTAATTGAGCTAGAGGCTTGAGGAGGCCTTTGTTCTGAAAGGTATACCTTTATGCAAAAGAGACCTAAGGAAGAATAACATTGATAAACAAAAAACGACAACTAAATGCCTTTGTCCTTGTAGTTGTCTTTCTTACAGCAAGGCATATCCTCATAGCAAAGAGTAGTCACACACAAGGTGATTTTCTGAGCTGGCAGCTAGCTTGGAACCTTTGTATTTGGTGTCTTGCTGACACCAGGAGATATCACTAACTGCTCTCCTGGAAACAGCCTGGTTTCCCTTACTGGCAATTTGAGGGGTTTCTTTTATTTTCTTTATTGTTAACATGGTTCTCACCAAAGAACAGAGGTAAGTTAGCTGTAACCTCACATTAGAAGTTAGCTTGCAATCCTTGTATTTGGTGTCTTGCTCACACCAGGAGGTATCACTAGCTTTCCTAGCCTGGTTTCCTCTACTGGCAATTTAAAGGTTCTTTTCCTTATGTTGCTTTTTAATAGCAGTGTGAAACCCTCCCAGTTCTCTCCAAATAACACAGGAAATAGCCAATTTGGGAGTCATCTTGTTTTGGGGGTCTTGCAGACACCAGGAGCTAGCTGTATATGCTCATCAGGATACAGCCCATTTTCCAATTTGGGAATCCTTTTTATTTGATGATTTGTTCACACCAGGAGGATAACCTCACATCCAAGGATATCCTCCTTGGAAAAGTAACCTCATACCAGGGAAGAGCCTCATACCAGTGGGTTTCTTGGATTGGCAATTTGCCGAGAACCTTTGTGTTTTGTGTCTACCTCACAGCAGAACTAAGGTCTCCTTCTTCTTGCAAACACCAGCCTGGTTTCCCAAGGTAACAATTTGCCAGGCCCTCTTGTTGGGTATCTTGCTGATACCAGAAGATAGCTGTATCTTCTCCCTAGGATACAACTTAATGGACAATTTAGGGACTATTTTTATTTAATGACTTATTCACATCAGAGGCAGCTCACACCAATGTATAGCCTTACAGCAGGGGGAGCCTCACACCAGGGGGGAGAGTCACACAGAGATTTCTTGTGCTGCCAATTTTCCAGGAACCCTTGTATTTGGTGTCTTGCTCATACTAGGAGGTAGCCTGACCTGCTCTCTTGGAAATAGGCCACTTTCCCTTACTGGCAATTTGGTGGGCTACTTTCCTTTTTTGTTTCTTATTAAGAATAGTGGGAAATCCTACCAATTCTTTTCAAATCACTCAGGGATAACTGGGCTGGCAATTTGCCAGGGACCCACTCTGTTGGGTGTCATGTTCACAGAAAAAGGAAATCATACCTGGTCTTTGGAGGAAATCACCTGGTTTTCTGGGATGCCAGTTTCATAGCGCTCTATTCGATTTTGTGTCTTTCTCCCAGCAGGAGATAACCCTGGACATGGTCTCATGAAAACCACCTTGTTTCCAGATCTGCCAATTTGCAGGGGGGGAGGGTACTTTGTGTTTGCTGTCTTGCTCATACCCTCTTCTCTGCAAACATCAGCCTGGTTTCCCAAGCTACCAATTTCCCAGAGCTCCTTGTGTTTGGTATCTTGTTCACACCTGTAGCTAGCTGTATCTGTTCTCCAGGATACACAGTCTGGTTTCCCAAGTTGACAATGTTGGGACCCCTTTTATTTGATGACTTGCTCACATCAGAGAGTTGCTCACACTAGAAGGTAGTCTCACAGCAAGGGGTGGGGGGTAGCCTCACAGCAGGGGTTTCCTGGACTGGGACTCTTCTCTGTTGGTGTCTTGCTCACAGCACGAGATCATCCTACTTGCTCTCCAGCCAACAGCCTTGTTGCTGAGCCATTTCTTGGAGACTTCATATTTGGCTTCCTCATGGAAAGGGGTAACCTCATAGCAGAGGATAGCCTTCCAGGAAAAATAGCTTCACACCAAGGGGTAGTCTCACATCAGGTGATTTCCTGGGCTGGTAGTTAGCTTGGAATCCTTGTATTTGTTGTATTGCTCACACCAGAAGATAACATTACTTGTTCTCCTGGCAAATATCTGGTTTCTCAGGCTTCAATTTGCTGGAGCCCTAGTAGGGGGTAACTTCCCAGGGATATAGCCTCACACTAAGGCATAGCCTCACCCCAATGGGTTTCCTGGCTCACACCAGCCAATGGCCATATCTGCTTACCATAATATAGTCTGGATTCTTAGGATACATTTTGCTGGAGCCCTTGTATTTGCCTTGCTCACAGGATGGGGAGGGTGTCCTCACAGCAGGGGGTAGCCTCCCAGGATGGGTGCCCTCATACCGGGAGGTTTCCTGGACTAGTCATTTTCTTTTGTGTCTTGCTCACAGAAGGAAGTAGCCAACCCCTTTTCAAAAATCAGCCTGGTTTGATGAGCTGGCAATTTGTGGTACCCTTTTGTTTAATATCTTATCCCCAGGAGATGGTAGCCCACCTTCTAAAATATGGAAATTAAGCTGGCAATTTGCCGGGTCTCCTTCTGTATGGTGTCTTGCTCAGAACAATAGGTTACTCTACCCATTCTCTGTGAACATCAGCCTGGTTTCCCAAGACAGTAGTTTGTCAGATCCTCTTGTGTTTAACATCTTGGTCACAGCAGGAGGTAGCCCTGTCTTCTCTCCAGGAAATAAGTTTGTTTCCAGAGCTGCCCATTTGGAATCCTCTTGTGTTTTATTTGAAGACTTGGTGGTGGGGGAGAGCAGCTCAGCAGGTGGTAGCCTCATACCAGAGGGTAGACTCGGGATAAGCTCATATCAGGGTGTTTTCTGGTCTGACTTTCCTAGGATCCTTTTCAGTTTGGTGCCTTGCTCACAACAGGTTACCTCACCTGCTCCCGAGGCAACTGCTGAGCACTTTCCTAGGACTTCTTTCTGTCTGGTGTCTTGCTCACAGCAGAAAGTAGCCCCTTCTTCCCACAAAACAGCCTGATTTGTTGAAGTGGCAATTGGGGATCTCCTTTTGTTTTATGTCTTATTCACAGCAGGAGGTAGCCTCTTTTCTCTAGAAACCATAGCCTGGTTTCCCAGGCTGGTAATTTTCCAGGGCCCCTTGTATTTGTTTTGCTTAAATGAGGGGGCATATGTAATACTCTCTCCATGAATTGCCTTGTTTCTGGAATTGGCAATTTCCCAGGGAATCCCTTCTGTTTGGTGTCTTGCACACAGCAGGAGGTATGCCCACCAACCTCCAGGAAACAATCTTGTTTCCCTTGCTGGCAATCTGGGGCGGGTGCGAGGGAAGGGGCTTTTGATTTGTGTCTTGCTAACAGCAGGTGATAACCTTATCTGTTCTCTTGCAAAAAAAAAAATCAACCTGGCAATTGGAAGAGAAATTTTCCAGGGGCCTATTGTATTTGGTGCATTTTTAACAACAGGAGGTAAGCACACCTGGTCTCTCCAGGAAACAGCCTGGTTTCTGGGATGCCAGTTTCACAGGGCTCCCTTCTGTTTGGTCCTCACAGCAGGAGGTAGCACATTCCCTTCTCTCCCCCCCCAAAAAAAAAAAAACAGCCTGGTTTGCTGAGGCCACTTGTGTTTGGTGTCTTGCTTAGAACAGGAGCAACTAACTTTACCTACTCTCTCCAGGAAATTTCCTGGTTTCTCAGGCTGGCAATTTTCCAGGACTCTCTTCTGTTTGGTGTCTTGCTCACAGAAGAAGTTAGCCATCTCCTCTCCTAGAAATATCCTGGTTTCCTGAGCTCAAGATGCCAATTTGGGATACCCTTTGTTTTTGGCGTGTGGTTCACACCAGGAAGTACTCTGCAAATATCAGCCTGGTTTCCCAAGCTAGCAATTCCCAGGGCCTCTTCAGGTAGCCTCACAGCAGGGGGTTTCCTGGACCAGCAATTTCCCAGGATTCTTTTTTGTTTGGTGTCTTTTTTACAATAGGAAGTAGGTGTAACTGCACTCTCCAAGCAATAGGTTGGTTTCTCAGGCTCCAATTTGCTGGAGCCCTTGTATTTGTCTTGCTCATAGCAGGGGGTAGCTTCACACGAGTGCATTTCCTGAGCTGACAATTCTCCATGACTCCCTTTCTGCTCACAGAAGGAGGTAGCCCCCTTTACCCCCCCCCAAACAGCCTAGTTTTCTGAACTGACAGTATGAGGTCCCCTTTTGTTGGATGTCTTATTCATGGCAGGAAATAGCCCTATTTCTCTCCAAAATACAACCTGGTTTCCCAGGCTGGTAAATTCCAGGGATCATTTGTATTTGTTTGACTCACAGGAGGGGGTAGATGTACCTACTCTTTCCAGGAAACTACCTGGTTTCCAGACTTGGCAATTTGGTGGACCCTTTGTTTTTGGTGTCTTGCTCACAACACAAGGTAGCCTCCTTCTCTCCAAAAATAGCCTGATTTCCCAAGCTGGCAATTTGGGGTCCCTTTTGTTTGATATCCTATTCACAGTAGGAGGTAGCCCCTCTTATCATCAAGCTATGGCCTAGTTCCCCAGGCTAGCATCTGGCCAGGGGCCCCTTGTATTTAGTGCCTTATTCACATCAGGAAGTAGCCCTACCTAATCTTTGGGAAACAGCCTGGTTTCCCAAACTGACAATTTGGTGAACCCCTTTTATTTGATGACTTGCTCACAGCAAGGGGTAGTCCTACTTAATCTCTCCAGGAAGCTGTCTAGTTTCCTGGGCTGGCAATTTCCCAGGGTTCCCTTCTTGTTGGTGTCTTATTCACAGCTGGAGGTAGCCCCTCTTCTCTCCAAACAACAGCCTTGTTTCTCTGGTTGGCAATTTGCCAGGGCCCTGTTATGTATGGCCTCTTGCTCAGAACAGGAGGTAACTCTACCTTCTCTTCCCAGGAAACAATCAGATTTCCCAAGCTAGCTATTTGGGGGTCACCTTTCATTTTGTGTCTTGCTTACACCGGGGGGTAGCCCTACCTACTCTCTCCAGGCTTGGCTGGCAATTTGCCAGGGGCCTTTTGTGTTTGGTGTCTTGATCAGAGCAGAAAGTAACTCTACCTGCTCTCTTGAGGAAATTGCCTGATTTCCTGAGCTGGCAATTTGGGGGCATGTTGTTTTTGATGTCTTGCTCACATCATGATGTAGTCCTGCTTCTTTTCTCCAAACCAGTTTGTTTTCCCTTGCAGTCAATTTGCTTCCTCCCTTTGAGTTTAATGTCTTGCTCATGACATGTGGTAATCCTATCTGCTCCCCATGTAAAATCCTGATTCCTGATCTCACAATTTGGGGGGCTCCTTTCATTTTGTGTCTTGCTAATAACAGGGGGTAACAATACTTGCTTTCTCCAGGAAACACCCTGATAACTTAGCTGGTAATTTGCCAGGGATGTACTGTTTAGTGTCATGTTCACAGCAGGGGGTAACCATACCTGCTCTCTCTAGGAAACAGCCTTGTTTCCTAAGGTTGACAATTTGTTGGGGCCCTTTCTTTTTGCTTGCTTGCAGCAGAGTTTAGCTCTATCTGTTCTCTCCAGGAAATTGTCTGGTTTCCTGGCCTGGCAATTTCCCAAGGATCCCTTGTGTTTGGTTTCTTGCTCACAGCAGGAGGTAGCCTAACTGCAATCCAGAAAACAACCTGGTTTTCCAAGCTGGGAATTTGGTGGGACACCTTGGGTGTGATGTCTTTCTGATAGCATGAGGTAGCCTACTCCCTTCTCCTAAAATAATAGCATGGTTTCCCGATCTGGCAATTTGAGATCCCCTTTGTTAGAAATAACACTCAGCACTGAAAAACATATATCGAGGAAATTTTATTAAAGAAGAATCTTAAGGAATTGTCTTAATGTTTCTGGCCAGAAGCAGACCCCACTCTTCTTCAGGAAGAGGAAACACTGAGTACAGAAGTGGGAAAAACTTTATACTTGCTAGTATGGCGCAGATCCTCCCTTCAGAGAACGGTTTGGTCCATTTTATCCGTGTTACAGTCTTTCTGATATGCCCACTACATGTTTCCCCTTAATATGTATTAAACATGCCCCACCCCCTCCTTATATATTCCATGTTGAAAAATGGTGGAAAACTCCTCCTCTGGGGTGAGTTGTTTAACATCCAATTAACCTACTAAGCAGCCTCGATAGTGATTTGATCAAGTCCTGCCATTGACCCCAACTAGCTTGGGCTGGATGAGCTATTATCTTAAGTTTGTAGTTTTCTCAAAACCACAAGACTCTTTCTGATTGGCTGAATCCCCTGTGCCTTCTTAGCCCCCCAATTTCTTGTTTGTTCAAGGCTTCTATTGATCACTTAATTGTTCTGTGAATACTAACCTTTGTTAACCTCTTACTTTCTGAAAACCTCTTGTTCAGTGGTAACCACTATCCCACACTACCTCAAAGCTTGCAACACTGTGGAAACCCAACTTTTCAGCATTTCTCATACCTTCTGTCTTACAACAGGAGGTAACCCCTCTTCTCTCCAAACAACAGCCTGGTTTCCTGGGGTGGCAATTTGCCATTTTATTTACTGTCTTACTCACAGAAGAAGGTAGCCCTACCTTCTTTCCAGGATCACCTGGCTTCCTAGGCTAGCAATGTGCTGGGGCCCTTTGTGTTTCATGTCTTTCTCACAACAGGGGATAACCCTACTAACTCTTGCCAGGAAACAGCCTGGTCTTTCAAGCCTGATGTTTGCTGGGGCCCTTGTGATTCGTGTCTTGCTCATAGCAACAAGTAGCCCAACCTGTTTTTTCTAGGCAACAGCCTGGTTTCCAGGACTAATGATATGCCAAGGGCTCCTTGTGTTTGGTGTATTGTTCAGAGCAGGAGGTAGCTCTACCTACTCTCTCCAGAAAACTGCCTGGTTTCCTGGACTTGCAAATTTACTAGCGCTCCCTGTTAAGGGACAGGTCAATTCTCGGAGAGCCTCCACAGCTGTGGATCATAATATCTGAAGGAGTTGCAGGGCAGCCTTTGCTGGTGTAGGTGTTGTGGACTGGGAATGAGATAAATTGGAAGCAGAGGGAAGAGGAGAGAGGTCAGACAATGCAACGGCCTCTCAGTCAGAGAAGTCAGAGAGCAGCAACTTCCTCTCAGTCTCTTCCTATCATCCTCTCACAAGAGGAGATCCATTCTGCAGGTCTGGGTTGGATCTCCAGCAGCCACTGTCAGGTGGCTCATGTGTATTCCAACAGCTCCCTATGTTTGGTATCTTGTTTACAGCAGAAGGTAGTTCTACCTGGTCTCTCAAAGAAAAAACCTGCTTTCTGGGCTTGGCAATTTCTGTGGGGTCCACTGTTTGGTGCCATGTTCACAGCAAAGGTAAACACAACTGCTCTCTCAAAGAAACTGCCTTAAAGAGGAGGTAGATTTACTTCCTGCAGTAAGCAAGAAATCAAACACAAGGGGCCCTTGGCAAATTGCCATACAGGAAACCAGTTTGTTTCTTGAACAGCAGGTACAGCTACCTCCTGCTGTGAGGAAGACCAAAAACAAGGAGCTCCTGGGAAACTGCCAGACCTAGAAATCTGGCTATTGCCTAGAGAGGAAAGGTATGGTTACTTTTTGCTATGAGAAACACACTAAACACAACGGACCTTTTGTAAATTGCCAGCCTGGGAAACCAGGTTATTTTCTGAGAAAAGAGGTAGGGTTATGACATCAAACACAAGTGGTACCTGGCAAATTGCCAGTCCTGGAACTTTGGCTGTTGCAGGTAAGGCTATCCCCTGCTGTAAAATAAATACAAGTGGTCCCAGCCAATTACTTCGCCAGAAGCCCTCTCTCCGAGGCAAGGAGAATATTTTCCATTTGACTGGCTGGTGGCAGAAGAAGAGTTTTCAGAGGAAGAAGCTATGAGTGGAGAGTTCAGTGGACAACCAGATTCATCTTCATCTCACACCACTGTAGTTGGTGGCTGGGCTCCTTCACTTCCCCCACTGAGACCAAGCTGGTCTGAAAGACTCACCAGAAAGCTAGCCGAGCCCCAAGTGAAGGAGACAAGAGATTCATTCCATCTCTGTGCTGGTTGGAGGCAGAAGAAAGCAGAGGCAGAGGCTGAAGGACAAAACCTTTGGATTTGGAGACATTCGGAGGGCTCTAAGCTAAACCGGCTGTGTTTTGAGAAGAACAAGAACTCCAACATTTGAACTCCAACATTTTGGCGCCCGAACAGGGACCGACAAAATCCTGATTCCAGGGAAGGCACCCAGAGAGAATTTTTATAATATTTTAAAGAAGAACATTTGAACTCCGACATTTTGCAACTAGTCTGTTAACTGGAAGAGAGCAGGTAGAGCTACCTCCTGCTTTGATCAAGACACCAAAAACAAGGAAGCCCTGGCAAACTGGCACCCCAAGAAACTAGGCAGTTTCCAGCAGAGAGTAGATAGAGCTGCTTTCTGCTCTCAGAAAGACAACAAACTCAAGTGGCCCTGGGGAAAATTGCCAGTCAGGAAAACCATGCTGTTACCTGTAGAGAGCAGATATGGTTACCTGTTTCTGTGAGCCAGACACCAAACTCAAGAGGGCTCAGGCACATTGCCAGTCTGGGAAACCAGGCTGTTTCTGTGGAGCAGGTAGAGCAAACTGTTACTGTGTGCATGACACCAAACACAAGGGGTTCCCCAAATTGACAACCAGCATGTTTCTTGTAGAGCAAGTTGCTGTTAGCAAAATACCAAATATAAGCGGCCTCTGGCAAATTACCAGCCTGGGAAACCAGGTTGTTTTCTGGTGACTGCTTGAAGACACCAAACACAAGGGTGAACTCAGGAAACCAGTCTATTGCGTGGAAAGAGCAGGTAGGGCTACCTACTGATGTGTAGGGAATCCTAATGAAGAATGACAGTGAGTCTTGGATATGCCTTTGTATAAATTTGTTTTATGAGAACTTTGAAATGCACCACTAGCTATCTGATAAATCTCGGGAAACATCAGAAGGAATGGCCATTCTCCTGGAACCTTTATTAATGAATGTCCTTTATGGCAGATCTATGTTAACTCCAGAAACCTGGGAAGTTCCTGGAGTAAGCACAATCCTCCTAAAGGAATAAACAAATATTCTCAATGGACCTTTTGCAATAGAGTATCCCTGCACCTGAGGAAGGCTGCTCTGTCTAAAGGATCACATATCAATTGAGAATATTTAGCATAGTCTATAAAAACCCCTTAGTGGGAAGATATTTTGAGAACTCAGTTAAGATTGGTATCACTTGTCTAATAATACCCACCCATTTCCTCACTCAAGATTCTGGATAGCTGTGACTAGGGTTATCCCAGTTGTTGGAATCCAGATTTTAGAGCTTCCTTGAAGTGGTGAAGATGTAGGTTGTATGTTGTATGTTTGCTTCTTATATTGTCTTGGTGATCACCGTATCTATTAATTGCATCTTACTTTTATGTTATAAGTTTCCTCTTTTTCTTATATCTTGTTTAAATGGAGGTTCTGAGCAGTAATAAACTTAATAAGACTATACCAATTGAGAATTCTGAACCTATTGTGCCACAGTTCCCTTTTATTGTCCTGACTCAGTCTCCCTAATTGTCCTAACTCAATTTCCCTAAATTGTCCTGTTTCAGTTTCCCTAAATTGTCCTGACTCAGTTTCCATAAATTGTTTTAAGTTTCCATAAATTGTTCTGACTCAGTTTCTCTAATTGTCTTGCCTCGGTTTCCCTAATTGTTCTGCCTCAATCCCCTTAGTTGCAAACCCCCTTCTGGTTCATTAAGACTGATATACATCTTCTTTTCTGGTTTGATCTGATTTTTCTTGTACAACAAGATAATTGTGTAAATATATGCATATGTTGGGTTTAATACATATTTCTACCATGTTTAATATATAGTGGATTACTAGGCATCTAGGGGAGGAGGGTGGGAAAAGTGGGGAAAAACTAGAACACAAGATTTTGCAAAGGGCTAATGTTGCAGAATTATCTATGTATATATTTTTTTGAAAAATAAGAAGCTTTAATTAAAAAAGACCTATCTAACTCAGAGGTTATAAATTGTCAATGTGTAAGCTCAAGTTAAGGGGGAGTCAAGAATTCCTGGCTCTAAGCTGGACACACCCTTAACTCCCAGTTTGTTAGAATTTATGGTCTTTCTCCCCATCCTGTCAAAACCAGATTGATGGTTCCTGCCTGGAGATTCCCACTCACCAGAGTTTGGACTCCACCCCCCTGCCTTTGTTTATCTACTGTGTATAAATATGTCATTGAGAACTCACATTCTCAGCTGGATGCTTTGGACATCAGCCCTTAGGGCAGCATGTCCCCAGAATAATTCTCCCTCTCAGAAATTCAAATAAAATATTAAAAACTCTCTAATCGCTATCTTGCTTCAGTTCTCCAGTATTACAAACCTATATTAATCCTACATGATGTTAACAAAACAAAAGGGATACTGGGAAATTTCCAATCTGGGAAATCTGGTTGTTTTTTGAAGAGTGAGTACTTCTTCCTCCTGCTGTGTGCAAGATGCCAAGCACAAGGGGCATCTTGCTGGCCAGAATCATGGTTGTTGCAGGTAGAGCTACTCTCTGCTATGAGCACAAAGGGTGCTTACCAAATTGCCAGCCTGGGAACCCTGCCTGTTGTCTAGAGAGAGTAGGTAAGGCTACCTCCTGCTGTGAGCAAGACACCAAACACAAGAGACTCCTGACAAATTGTCAGCCTGGAGAGAGTAGATATGGTTACTTCCTGCTGTGAGCAAGATACAAAATACAAGGGGCCACTGACAAATTGTCAGCACAGGAAACCAGGTTGTTTTTAAGAGCAAGCAGATAGGCCTACCTCTTGCATGGACAAGACACCAAACAAAAGGGACATTAAGCAAATTCTTATCCAGGAAACCAGAATATTGCCTAGAAAGAGCAGGTATGGTTACTTACTGTTATGAGTAAGACATCAAGCACAAGGGGCCCCTGGCAAATTGCCAGCCCTGGGAATCAGGCTGTTTCCTAGATCAGGGGTCCTCAAACTACGGCCCATGGGTTAGATGCGGCAGCTGAGGACATTTATCCCCCTCACCCAGGGCTATGAAGTTTCTTTATTTAAAGGCCCACAAAACAAAGTTTTTGTTTTTACTATAGTCTGGCCCTCCAACAGTCTGAGGGACAGTGAACTGGCCCCCTATTTAAAAAGTTTGAGGACCCCTGTCCTAGATAGTGCTACCACCTTTTGTGAGCACAAATACAAAAGGTCCCTTGGCAAACTGGCAGCCTGGAAAAACAGGCTGTTGCCTAGAGAAAGCAGACATGGTTATCTTCTGTTGTGAGCAAACCACTATACAGGAGGTACCACTTGTGAATTCCCACCTGGGAAACTAGGCTGTTGCCTGGAGAGTATAGGTATGATTCTTTCCTGCTCTGAGCAAGACACCAAACACAAAAGTCCCCTGGAATATTGTCAGCCTGAGAAACCAGGCAGTTGCCAGAAAATAACAAGTATGTCTACCTTCTGCTATAAGCAAGACAGAAAACACAAGGGTATCCACAAATTGCCAGCTTGGGAAACCAAATTAGAGGAGATAAGGCTACCTGTTGTGAGCAAAACACCAAACAAGGGGTATCTGACCATTTGCTACCCTGGGAAACAAGGCTGTTGCCTAGAATGAACAGTCAGGCCACCTTATAATGATTTTTCAGACTCAAATTTTTCCAGGGTTGTGTACCAGACATGAGGTACACTTGGAAATTGTCAACCTGGGAAACCAGAATGTTGCCTGGAGAGAGCAGGTAGGGCCACCCCCTGCTATTAGCAATACACTAAATAAAACAGGCCGTGATAAATTGCCTAGCTTCCAATTTGCAGGGGTCCTATGTGTTCGGTGTCTCACTCAAAATAGGAGGTAGCCCTTCCTGCTCTTTCTTAAAAAACAACCTAGTTTCCAGAGCTGGCAATTTACCAGGGCTCCCATTTTGTTGGTGCTTTGCTCACAGCACAAGGTATACCTGACTGGTCTGGGGGCAACAACCCGGTTTCCCAGACTGGCAATTTGCCATGGCCCCTTGAGTTTGGTCTCTTCCTCAGGTATCCCTACCTGCTCACTCTAGGCAACAGCCTTGTTTTCCAGGGTAGCAAATGGTCAGAGACCCTTTGTTTTGGTGTTTTGCTCACAACAGGTAGCACTACCTCCTCTAACTTGGTTTCCCAAGCTAAAAATTTGTGGACATCCTTGTGTTTTCTGTCTTGCTTATAGTAGAAGGTAGATCCACCTGTTATTTTCAGGCAACTGTTTGGTTCCCCGGGCTGACAATATGCCAGGGGACATTTGTGTTTAGTGTCTTGCTCAGAGCAGGAAAGAATCATACCTACACTCTCCAGGCAACAGCCTAGTTTCCCAAGTAGGAATTCACAAAAAGTACCTCCTGTTAGTGGTTTGCTCACAGCAGGAGGTAACAATGTCTGCTTTCTCCAGACAACAGCCTGTTTTTCCAAGCTGCCAATTTGAGGGAGAGGTGGCTTTTGTGTTTGTGCTTACAACCCTACCTAAGAAACAGCCTGGTTGCCTGTGCTGGCAATTTGCCAGGAGTCCCTTTTAAAAGTTTGATGTCTTGCTTAATGGAGGATGTAGTCCTAATTACTTATTCTCTTCAAAAAACAGCCTTTTTCATGGCTTTTTCAATCAAGTGGCTGGCAATTTTCAACAGGCCCATTGTGATTTACTCACTAAGTCACAATGCTTGCTTTAGGCAACAACCTGTTTTCCCAGGCTGAAAATTTTCCAGAGCCCCTTGCTTTTAATATCTTCTTCATAGAAAGGATTGGGCTATTCCTAAAATAATAATGAGAATAGATTGGCCCAATCTGCTCTCTCCAAGCAACAGCTTGGCAATGTGCCAGGGGTCCCTTGTGTTTGGTGTCTTACTCAAAGTAGGAGGGAGACTTACCTGCTCATTTCAGAAAACAGCCTTGTTTTTCAGGCTGGCAATTTGCAAGGGACCCCTTGTGTTTGTCGTTTGCTCACAATAGGTAACCATACCTGCTTTCTCCCGGCAACAGCTTGGTTTTCCAAGTTGGCAATTTTGGGGGGTTCTATGTGTTTGTTGTCTTACTCATGGTAGGAAGTAACTACACCTGTTCTCTCCAAACTACAGCCTGGTTTCCTGGACAAACAATTTATCAAAGTCCCCTTTTGTTTGGTATATAGCTCACAGCAGGAAATAGCTCTACCCAGTGTCTTCAGGAGTTTGGTTTTATGGGCTGGCAATTTTCTAGAGGCAACTTGTATTTTTTGGGTCTCAGCATGGTGTACCCCTACCTAATCTTTTCGGAACCAGTCTGGTTTCCTGAGCTGGCAATTTGCCAGGAGCCCATTTTATTGGGATAACTGAACTTGTTCTCTCTAGAAAACAGCCTGGATTCCCAGACTGACAATTTTCTGGGGCCCCTTATGTTTTATGTCTTGCTCATAATAACGGGTAGCCCTACTATTTTCCAGGAAACTGCCTGACTTCCCTGGGCTGGCAATATGATAGGGGACCTTTTTTGTGGTGTTTTGGCCCCAGCAGGGGGTAACCCTACTTGCTCTTTTCCCAGACTAGTTTCCAGACTGGCATTTTCCCAGGAGCCATTTGTGTTTTAGGATTCATAGCAAGGTGTAGCTCTACCTACTCTAATCCATAGAGTGGTTTCCCAAGCTGGCAATTTGTCAGGTGTTTGATTTCCTACTCATAACAGTAACCATACCTGCTCTTTTCAGGCAACAGTCTGGTTTCCTGGGTTAGGAATTTGCCTGGTGTCCCTTCTGTTTGGTGTCTTGTTCAAGCAGGAGGTAGCCCTACCTACTCTCTCTTAAAAACAGTCTGATTTCCTGGGTTGGCAGTTTGTCAAGGCCCCTTGTGTTTGGTGCCATGCTCACAGCAGGGGGTATCCCTACCTGCTCTCTTCAGGGGGCCTTTGTGTTTAATATTTTGCTCACAGCAGGAGGTAGATCAACATTTTTACCACAGAGTTCTGACCAAACACCACCCTCTCTTTCCACTGTGCCTTCTGGAATGCTAGTTCCATAAGCAACAAATTTCCCTTCCTCCTGAATCTTTTCTTCTTCCACTCCTTCCATCTTCCAGTAATCAATGAAACTTGACTCTTCCCCAATGATACAACTTCCATGACTGATCAGTACTAGCTATACCTTTACAAATTCCCTTTGACTCACTGATCTAGGCAGGGCAATATTTCTTGGTTCCCATTGCCACTTCCAGATTCTCTACCTATCTCCATCACTCAGTAACCTCTCCTCTTTTGAGGTTCATGCTATTCATTTCTACCACCCAATCAAAATCCTGATGGCTGTTGTCTACAGATTTCCAGATCACTTCTCTTCCTTCATCAATGACTTTGATACCTGGCCCCAAATTTTCTTCTCCATTCCAACCTCTGTTCTCATATTAGGAAACATCATCAGGCATACTGACTCCATCAAAAACTCTGAACACTCAGTTCTTCAACCTAGTCATTTCCCACGACTTACTCCTCTGTTCCACTTCAGCCACAAACAAAGATGGCCATACCCTTGACGACTATTAACTGACACTTATTATTAATGACTAGTCCACTGACACTTCAGCTTTAAGCTCCAAGCATTTTATCTGGATGTCTCTCATGCCTGAAACTCTCTGCCTTTTCTTTACTCTGAGTAATAACTTTTTTGATTTTTTTTTAAATTTCAAATAAAATCCCATTTGTTACAGAAAGGTTTTCTTAATCCCTCTTAATTATAGTGCCTTTCCTGTTATTGTCCTACTATAATTTGGTTTTCTCTTGCTTTGGTGGGGGGGGTGTATCTGTGTATTCCCACATGCACAAATGTGACATATTCATATATGTAGACATGGAGAATAGAGAGAATATGAGAATAGAGAATAAAGCATAGAGCATATACATATGAATATATAAAAATACAAGTTTGTGGGTTGTAGGGAAATTTATGAAGTAAGCAGATAAAAATACATGAATATTCTTGCATGTTTATATGAAGATTATAAGAGTGCTGGTACATATGATTATGTAGAGAACACATGAATACTGCTATGTATGAATACAGAGGAAAAATATGAATATTCATGGATATGAATTTACAAAAAGTCAATCAGGTTTTGTTAGATAAACTGAGAAATGGACCAAATGATGGGCTGTTGGGGAATGGTTTTGTCCTAGTCCTTGTCTCCCTTGCTCTACCCTGCCCAGTTCCTCTAAAGGCATTAGAATACTATTACCAGATAAACTCTTTTGGAAATATTTGTGGGAATTGATTCTGGCTAAATAAACCTGCGGGGGGTCGAGGGGGGGGGAGGGTAGAAAAAACCAAAGGCAGTCCAACTGTAAGTGCCCCGCCCAAGACCACACCCAGGACCGTCAGTGACGTAAAGGGGAGGAGAGGGACCTGATTGGCTGGAGGGGACTATTACCTCACAGAGGTAGATGACTGATGTCATCGGCTGTAGGCTTTATATAGAGCCGCAGTGGGCCACCTAAACCAGACTCAGCTCCGCTTGGCTGGTGGCTGGCTCCCTGATTACCAACCAGGGGACTAGGACTAGGTATCGGAGGGAATAAAAAAAGATGTCAGAGGACAGAGCCAATGTTAACATGGGGCCTGGGCAATCTAACAACGGGCCCAGTGGAGCACCGGATGCCAACTCAGAAGCCCCTGGACCTTCAAATAAGGTTAGTAAATATCCTCAACTGGTCCCTACCAGATTTTCACCTTCCAATCCCCTGGGCCCACAAGATGGTTTTGTGACATGGGGAGTAGAAAGGGCTTCCTGAAGGGGTGGGCAAGCATGAGTTGGGTTTTCTGGAATGGGAAAAGGAGTAAAGAGAGCTGAAAATTCTAGGCAGAGGAAAAGGGACCAGGTTGGGTCACAGAAGGGGATGTGGTGGAAGTCAGAGTCAGGAAATAGGGCCAAAGCTCATGTTCCCTTTTCTCTTCTACTCTGTACAGGTCAGTCAAGCACCACCAAGAAGGAGGAGACGGCCCGCTCCCCGTCCAATCGAGATATGTCTTAAAGACATCGCCCACATCATCTCCCTTCTACAGACAGTCTGAAGTGGAAAAACCTTGAAGTCAGAAGCCGGAAGCCAAAAGCCAAAGCAAATTATCAGTGAAAACGATGCCATGGATATAGGATAACATCTTCATTTGGAGCCTTTTCAATTCCTTCAACAGTGTCAGTGGGTAGACACTTGACTTTGTAGAGAACTGACATTAGTATAAAGATAAAAAGGCACAACAGGAAACCTGTAGCCTACATTAAAATGGGCTCCAACCTAACTTGTTTCAATGTGTTTTTATTGAGTTGAAAGGAGGGGTAGAGTTATGAGTTCAATAAAGTAAACACGCACACATTATACAACCATTTTATATCAAATTTTAGTTCTCTTAAGATGGTAAGATCCTCCATTACTTGGTGTCTGGCTGGGAAATAAGAACCACATGCCGGGATTAAAGAGCCTAAAATGTGAGACTAGAGGGTGTGGGGAAAAAGGGAAGTTGATCCCATGCCCTATGGTGGGTGGGATGGTGGGTGGGGTGGCCCTGAAGGGTGGAACAGTGTTGACAAGGAAACTCCTGCCTCATAAAAGTGGGCAGTGATGTCACTGGTCATTGGTGCTCAGCAGGGGGTCCACCTTGCCTAGGCTCAATTCTGCTTGGCTGGTGGCTTTCTGAGGGTCCCAAGGGTTGGGAAGTAAACATCTGAGAAGTGAGACTTGTCCAAAGCCTACCTGAGGCTTCTATATTTTACAATCAAACAACCAGTAGAACTTGCTGAACAGGGGGCTGACCCTAGGAAAAACATTAGATTAGCAGGGTTTTCTCAATGGGAGGGAGTGATGGCTTGGGAGAGGAACATTGGGTGGTAGAGTCTGGAAGGACTGTAGGCTAAAAGATGTAGGACTAAAAGAGTTCAGAGATCATCCAACAACCTCCCCATTTTAGGAAAAGGTAAACTGAAGTCAAGTGGAGGGCAGGGGTCAAGGTCAGTCCAGTATACAGTGTAACTAGAAACTGATATGGAATTCTCTGTCAGACTAACTGGTTTGTCTTAGGATCTCCCTCCTCTGACAGCCAAATTTCATGGACCAAAAATCCCTCTCGGAAGGTGCAGCCCCAAAAGATGGTTTACAACCACTGAAAATCAGAAGGTTCCATAGAGCTAGGAGTTCTGGGAGTCTTTAGTTGTGTCCATGGGGTTAAGTGAAAGAAAAAAAAAGCCCTTAGGGCTTTGGACCTGCCTAGGATTATCAGTGAATCTGAAAAAATCCTGTGACTTCCCAGAACAGGCTTCTTCCATTTAAGAAATAAAGGGGGAATGACCCCTATCTACTTCATTCAGAGCCCTACTTGAACATTTCCCTGGGACTTGGAGGTGTTAGCTTAAGCCAGATCCCTTGTTTCCTTCCCTCAGAGAATTCCCAGTCTCGGGAGGGGAAAAGTATACCTTGGATAAGTCCAATGTGGTGAATGGAGGTAAACTTTGGAGAGACAGGGGTCAAGAACTGCTTGGGGGGAGGGGTTTGGGTGGCAGTTGGGCTTTTCTAGATAGGAACAGTGCAGATTATAGTTAGAACAGAGGTGGGAATTTTTAGTTGTACAAAGGGCCCTGCTCTGGGAATCATGGTTGGAAAGGAAGCCTGAATAAACCCTTGACCCAAGATCACAGGGATCTGTAAAAATGATGCCCATATAAAATAACACTTTCACTGAGAGCATTACAATTGCTTCATCCAAACCCTCTGCATCTGAACACTTAAGGCACTCATTTATTCAAGAACAGACATTAGTATAAAGATAAACCAAAATGGAAGAACCTGACTTATCCCTTCTTGTTAATAATGACTGAAAGGGGCATGGGCATTCAGCAAAGTGTGGGCACACATACAATCATTTCATGGAGAATTTTGAATGATATCATTTTTCATAGTGGGACAAACAGAACCTTCTACATGCTTTGGCCACCATTTGACTGACTTTCTAATGGGAGAGATATGGCAACCAAAGGCAAAACATAAACTCGTGGAAAAGGAGGGTGAAAGATTGGGACATATCTCATACAGAGGAATCCTTGTATGTTCCCCCATAGAAAAAGAAACAATAAAGATATTCATATATAAAAAGAAAATATGAGTATTCCTATATATGAATATAGAAGCAATATATGAATAATCCTATTAATGGGAATAAAGAGTTTCCATATATAGGACAAGAGAAAATAATTGACACATAAATATGATTCCTTACATTTACATATGAGAGTATATATATATATATATATATATATATATATATGAATACATGAAGAGAATATATGAGAGCTTATACAAATGAATATATTCTCCAAATCATATAGATTCTCTAAATCTACATACATGTAGAAAATAACTACATATATTCATATATTTATGTATTCATTTATTCTTTCTATATTCATATAAACATTCATGTATATGAATATATAATTACAGAGAGAATAAATGTGTACTTATATATGCAAATATATAAAGAAAATGTAAATATTCATTTATATGGCTATAAAGAAAAAAAGATTGGTGTATTCATGGATAAGAATATACAAAATCGATCACTTTTATTAGAGTGACGGAGATGTCCTGGGTGGACAGGGAAGCTGGGCCGCAATCATGGAGTCTTTTCTTCCTCTTTGCCCCGCTATAGGAATGGTAACAGTCAGATAAATCGAATGGAAGTTTGGGCCAATCGCAGCATGGTGGGGGGAGGGGAAAGAATCCAAGGGGAGGTGTGCAGTAGGGGAATTGATTCAAGGCAGTTAAGAGTGGAATGATCGGTGGGCGTCCATGGAGACACTGATAGGGTTAGAAGGAGGGGGACTTCTGTGGCGCTGACGTCACTTGTACTCGGCGCGCAGCATGGGGTCCACCTTGCGCAGGCTCAGCTCCGCTTGGCTGATGGTTTCCTGAGGATCTCGAAGCCTAGGCATGAATTTCTGGGAGGAGAGTGATGCCAGACGAATCCGCCAAATGCTCCTCGAGGCTCAGGAGCAAAAGTATGGAAATCAAGTGGCCAGGAAACATGGATCAGCTCATGGGTCAGCGTGGAAGGTAGGGTTACAATCCCCAACTGAAAACTTACTGAATGTTCTGCCTTCCAACTCTCCCTCTCCCCTCCCCCTCTGAGAATGGATACTGGGAGTGGGGCGTCTCCAGTTCAGAAAGCAGATCCAGGAAGATCCTTGGCGTTTGTTCTGGCAGAGCTTCCTGGTAGGGGCTGTCCCAAAGGAAAGCATTACATTAGAACTTTTCTCCTCTGGAGCCAGGGGTTGGATAGGGTAGGGGCTATGATTTGACCAATTTTGGAGGATAGAAGGCTAAAAGGATGAATACAGAGAGGACTGGCGAGACTTACAGGAACTGATGCTAAGTGAGATGAGCAGAACCAGGAGATCATTATACACTTTGACAACGATACTGTATGAGGATGTATTCTGATGGAAGTGGATTTCTTTGACAAAGAGACCTGAGTTTCAATTGATAAATGACGGACAGAAGCAGCTACACCCAAAGAAAGAACACTGGGAAATGAATGTAAACTGTTTGCATTTTTGTTTTTCTTCCCGGGTTATTTCTACCTTCTGAATCCAATTCTCCCGGTGCAACAAGAAAACTGTTTGGTTCTGCAAACATATATTGTATCTAGGATATACTGCAACATATCCAACATATAAAGGACTGCTTGCCATCTAGGGGAGGGGGTGGAGGGAGGGAGGGGAAAAGTTGGAACAGAAACGAGTGCAAGGGATAATGCTGTAAAAAATTACCCTGGCTTGGGTTCTGTCAATAAAAAGTTATTAAAAAAAAAAAAGGATAGAAGGCTAAAATAAACTTCAGAGTTCATCTAACTGAAGCCATCAGGAGGGCAGGGATATGGCCAGGGTCACACAGCCAAGAAGGGGTAGAGCCAAGCCTGGGGCTCAGTTCTTCCTTTCCTGCCATGCTGACTTGCTTCCATCTCGTCCTCTTGTCCTCCCACAGCCAAGCTTCATGGGCCGAAGGTCCCTGGGAAGGTGCTCCCCAGAAGCAGGTGGAAAAGTTCCCCATAGAACTCGGGGTTCTTGGAGTCTCCAGTTAGGACTTCGTGGAGTAAAAGAAAGAGTAATCCAAGCCTCCAGACTCCCCCAACCCCAATAACGAGCCAGCCTGGCACACCCAGTTAGCAGGCCGAGCCCGAGCAGATCCCATGCCTTGCCTGAACGGGGTCCTTGCCTTTCTGAGAAAGGGGAATGGCCCCCAGCTGCTTCCCTCAGGGCCCTGTTTGAACCCTTTCCTGGGGGGGGGGAGCCTAGGCCAGGTCCCAGTCTCTGTCCTGGTGGGTGAGGGAGAGGGCGCCTTTGACTTGGGGGACATGTAGTAGTGGGGACAAAGGGCCGGGCCCCGCAGAGAGAGCTTTGGGATATGGGGGCAAGCCCCTCGGCTTGCCGGACGTGAGCAGTGGTGGAGTTGGGCTTTTGGGGATGGGAAAGAAGGTGGAAATGGTTGACAGGAGCAGAGGCGGGTACTGGAGTCGGGGCAGAAGGGGCAGGCTGGGTGGCAGGAGGGGCCCGGGGAAAGGAAGGGATCCTTAAGAAGCTCTTAACCTGAGCCCAGGTGTGCTGACCTTTCCCACAATGGGCAGGTCAGTGTGGTCGTGCCCCCCAGGGAAAGAAGGCTTCTCCCCCAGCTCGCACAGATCAGCCTCATGGGCATCGATCACTAAGCTCGGCTCCTGCTGCCAGACACCCAGAGAGGCCCGAGCAGGAGCCAAACCCAGTGGTTTGTCAAAGGGAGGCCAGAGATGGAGGAATAGAAACCTCAGCACAAGGGCTGTAACCACGTCCTCCCCAGGCCCAGGAGGGGGTCATTTCAGTCCCTACCTTAGCTGAGTAAATACCTGGTTACTAGAGAGCTATGAGAAAGCCCCACAGAAAAAGCTGCAGCCTATTCCAATGTGTTATTGAACAGCATATGTGAATTGAAGATAATGTATACACACATACACATACACACACACACAAAAAAATAATTTCAAATTGAATTTTAATTGAGATACATTTTGCTACTGAAGGGATAAAAGGGGATCATCAAAGTGCCTTAAGAAACATTTTACTAATTTATAAATATGTATATATGTATAAATATATATATGTAATATATATATAAATATATGTATACATTATTATTTCTATATAATTTATAATATATACTCATATATTGTGTATATCTTCTTACATGTATTAGTATCCCACAGTGTCTGCGTATACATAGATATAGAAAAAATAGGGGCACTCATAAGTGAATGGAGAGAACATATATGCATATCTATGCAAAAATATATGAACAGATAGAGAGAATATTTGAGTCTCTCTATATGTTTATATATATAAATCTAGAATCAGTCCTCAAATAAATGGAGAGGCAATCTATGAGCCATATAAATAAATATATGAGTACTCACATATATGAATAAAGAAAGAGAATACATGAACCCATATATATGAATATAAGCACAGAATATTTGGGAACTAATGTTTAGGAATATATAAAGAATATGAATATGTGAATATGGTTTTGTTGTCATATTCTTTATACATAAATATGTGTTTATTTATATATGATTATGTGATTACATATAGACATGTAGAACACAAAGAAGTCCATGAAATCTGTACATATAATTATATGAACAATAATTGAATACTCTTAAATGGGAATAGAGAGAATGTTAGTATACTCACTTATATGAATATAAAGAGAAATTTTTTGAGTACTCATGAATAAGACTATACAAAGCCAATTGGAGTTTTTTTGGGTGATGGAGGGACAAAGATGGAGATAAAAAGAAGGCTGCACTGGAGCCTGGGGAGCCTGTTAGGCATAGAAAACTGCTGGCTGCTCTAGCTATTTGTAGCAGCTGGGGGTGGGGGAAAGAAGAAAATAAGTAGAGAGTATGGAGAAGGGATGCTTACTACAGGGACAAGAAGAGAGGGGGATGCCTGTGGGGGGGACAGCAGAGGGATGCATGGCATTGGTAGGAGGGGCTCTCCTGCCCAAAGGAGTTGGGCACTGATGTCACTGGTCACTGGCACTCACTCAGTGGGGAGTGCCCATTAACCAGGCTCAGTTCCCTTGGACTGGTGGCTCCCTGAGGACTATTGGGGGCTCAGAATAGATATCTCAGGAGTGAGAGCTTCCAGAGGAAGAGCCCAAACCCTCCCTTCATGCTCATTATTGAGCTTGAAAAATAAGAAGCTAGAAAACACAAATACTAAGATACCTAGACAGATGCCAAACATAAGGTAAAGGTAGAAACTGGTGCTTAACAGACCTTCAGAACTTCCCTTGTCTTCCAACCCCATGGACTACAGGGAGGGGTTTAGGTGATTAATGGGAGCACTTCTGAAACTAGAGGCAGGTCCAGAAAAACCAGTAGGCTTTATTCCAAGTTTTAGAATTAGACCACAAACAGAACATCCAGGTTGGGGGCTGCTGTTAGTACTGGACTAGGAGGTTTTCTAACTCCTTTACATATATATATATATATACATATACATACATACCTTAGAGCTTGACTGGTCCAATGTGAGACCAAGGACATGACAAATGTGAGAAAAAGGGCAACTGAGTCGAAGAGGAGGGCAGGGACATGTCCAAGATCTTGCCTGCCAGACTAGCTGGCTTCCATCATTATCCTTCCCTCCTCTGGCAGCCAAAGTTCCTGGTCTAAAGGTCCCTGGAAATGTGCTCCCCCGAAGGAAGTGGGCAGGTTCCCCATAGAAACCTCTAGCAGTCTTTAGGTGGGACTATGGGCTCAGAGGAAGAGCAAAGCAACATCTCCTCCCCCACTTTTAGACCAGCCTGGGATTTATAATTAGCAGCATGAGCCTGAGAAAATCCCATGTCTTCCATGAATGAGTTTCTTCCATATGGATATAACCAGGATGAGCCCCAACAACTCCACTCAGAGACTAATTGAACATTTGCCTGGGGCTTGGAGATATTAGCCTAAGTAAGATTCCTGTTTCTTGTTGTGAGAGAACTCTCATTTTAAACTAAGGAAAAAGTTTTGTCTTGGACATGCCCAATGTGGTTGTGGTAGCAAAGCCTTGGTAAAGGATACAAGTCTTGCAGAGGCAGGGGTAAAGAATTGCCGGGGAGGCTGATTGCATTTGGGCTTTGGAAACACCTGATTGACTTGACTGGTGGAATCACTCTGAACAGGTCAATGGAGCTCTGTCCACTAGGAAAAGATGGGAAGGCCTCCAACATCCAAAGATGAAAGCCAGATCTCACAATGTCTTCAGAAATATCTGACTGATGATGGATGGAGTCATTGGACAAAGGCAAAATGGGCTGAGGGCCCTGGTTAAGTAGAGAAATCTCATGGGAAAAGATCGGGGAAAATCTGATACATTTCCTCATAATAGACATTCCAACCTTTGCATATATATTTTGACCTGTATTAGTGCTCGTCTCTTGCCTCCCCATAAGCTGAGAATCAATATGTGCTTTAGATGTATACTTATTGGTCAATACTCTTCTTTACTCCTTTATTGTTTCTGTTTTAGTATCTTTGTACACATGAAGCCATATATGTAGATTCCCCCATAATTTTTCTATGGTCACATATAGATGAGCCATCTGGTCTCTGGTGACTCATATAGGAGATTATTCCTATTTTCTCTCCATATGGTTCTATATATAAGGACTCATATAGTCTTTGGGATTCTCATAAGAGTTGTTACTGTTTGTCTTTCATTCCTGAAGAGCACCATGACACTCAGAAAGTGGTGCCATGACAAGCAAATGAATTAGATTCAGAGTCATCTGGTGGCCAGAGAGAGACCAGGACACCTGGAGGTAGCCTTGGATGACCTATAAAGGCATATCACTTGTGAGTATTCATTCAATTCATGTTGTATAGATAGAAGTACCCTTATTCTCTGTCTCTATTACTACCACCGGATATGAACCATATATTAAATATAGGCATTCTTTGCTCTGTGTTGGATTATAGAGCCTTACATATGTATGTTAAGATATATAGCTACAGATATATATTCTGATATATACAGGATTATAAAAAATCATTCAGTCCTGATTAAAGAGAAATTAAAAGAGAAAGTGGAGGATCACTTCCTTGAATGAATGTACAAAGGAAATGTATGAGATATCATGGACAAGAATACCCAAGGGCCGAGGGGTTTTGAAGAGTGGGACAGAAGGCTGACTGCACAAGACAGCAGGGGGTCCCGGGGGTCCTCTCTCTCCCTGTGTGGCTCCTAGAATGATAACATTCTGGAAACAATGCTGACAACTCTAGATACCTAGAGCTGTGGAGGGGGGAGGAGAATTGAACCCAAGAAGTTATGTAGGGAGTGGGAAATGAGTGGTAGAAGGACTGAATGGGGAGAGACTAAGCCTAAAAGTCTGTGTAGAGGAGGGGAGTGAGTGGGATGTCTGGGGGGGGCAGTGGAGGGAAGAGCAGATGTGGAAATTGGGAGACTCCTGCCTCATCGAGGTAGGTGCTGATATCAAGGCAATGGGTGCTCAGCAGGGAATCCACCTTGCTGATACTCACCTCCCCTTGGTTGATGCTTCCCCGGGGTCACTGAGGGCTTAAAATGAATTTCTAAGTGGGGGGGCGGGGAAGAGGCCAGTGGATAAGCCTAAAGCTCCCCTCAGGCTGAGGCTCCTGAGCACAGGAGAAAAGTTGGCAAGAAACTGAAATCCAAGACCCCAATCTTCCTGCGCATGGTAGGGAAATGGTCCATCCCCATCTGGTCCCACAAAAGAACATTTACCATGGACTTCCCTGGAGTCCAAGACATAACAGTACCTGTGATCAAGTGGAGCTGGGGCACAGGAAGACAGAAACACAGGAACCAAACACACTCCTACAATTATATACATACTCACTCTCATATGAGTTCAAGTATGCCATAAATTATTTTAATATGGATCAATGAGTTATCTTAGTAAGGAGACAAAAGGGAGTATCATGATTCCCTTCACAAACATCTGACTGACATGAAGGGCCGAGAGGTCAGGCAGACAAAGGCAAAATATACTGAGGTCTTAACTTCTAAGGAAAATATCATGGGAAAGGATGTTGGAAGATATGGAGAAATCTTATGGAATAGCGTTTCAATCTTGCATGGGTATACTGATGTGTAGGAGTACTCCCTGTCCCCTAGAGCTGAGGATCAATATGTTCTCTTCGCATATTCCTATGTATCAATACTTTTCTATACTCCTTCATTGGTCATATTTTAATCCTCATAAATCTTTGTATACATTATATTTGATTATATGCAATATATGTAAATTCCTTAGATTTCCTTCATAGTCATATACAATCTGGTCTCTTGTGACTCATATATATATATATATGTATACATATATATATGATTATTTTTGCATTTTCTCTATATGGGTGCATTTATGAGCACTTATATGTTCTTTTTCTATTTCTGTAAGCGCACATCAACTGTGAGTACGCATTAAGTTCACATTTTCCCTACCCCCCACCCCATCTCTTACTATATAGGAGCCTTGATATGGTCTCTGTATGCTTGGACAGAGTTTTCATGTATTCTCTGATGGGGACAGAAGCAGTAATATCCTCTCAGGAGAGGATGTTGAGAGGTAAATATAGCAAGAGGATGTATACACATATGGATAAGAGAGAATATGAGTCCGTACTCAAATACATAGGAAGAGAATGATTGCCAGTGTTTATGAAGATGTAGAATTTATGACTAATAGAAATGAATTTATAGCATCAGTATATGTCCACAGGAATGAAGAGAAAGAATCTGAATAGATAAATATACGGAGGAACTGATTCTGTCCATTGATCTCTAAGTTCTCCTATATAATGTATTCATTTGTACAAAGAGAGATTCTGCAGTCATATATGAGTTCTCACAGATGAATTCAGAATATACATTAGTTCAATGTAGGCAATATTTGCTGTTTGTAGGATGGTATTGTTATACATATTCCCATATATAGGATTATAAAGAGAGTCATTCCATACTCATAAAGCAGAGTAGAGGGAGAGGAAGTGAGAATTAACACCCTTCCATAAATATCTGGAGAACATTTTTGGCCCCTCATGGATAAGAATACAGAAATCTCAGGGGTTCCAACGAGGAGGCCAGTGAGCCACCTGCACAGACAGCAGGGGATCTCGGGTATCAGTCCTGGTCCATGGGGTCCTCTTCCTCCCTGTCTGAACTTCAGAGTGACAATGGTCAGAGAACACTGCTGGCAGTTTGAGCCACCTCTAGTGGCAGAGGAGGGGTAAGGAAAGACCCTTACCAGAAAGGACTTTGGGAGATGAGAAAATGGGCACCAATGTGGGGATGAGTAAAAGAGCAAAGAGCCTGAAAGGCTGTGTGGAGGAAAAGGAGTAAGATGTGTGGTGAAGGCCAGTGGAGGGAGGGGTGGCATGGAGGTTGACAGATTCTTGCCCCAACATCTTCTGAGCTGAGGTCAGCAGCCATTGGCGCCCAGTATGGGGTTCCACCTACCCCAGACTATGTGTCCCTTGGTTGATGATTTCCTGGGAACTTTGAGGGCTTGCAGTGAATATCTGAAGGGTGAGGCAGGACAAAGGCCCCTGAAACACATACTCCCTGAGCATGGGAGAAAAATGGGCAGAAAATATAAACCCTAGAACCCAGGAATACAGCCCGTGGTGAGAAAATGGTCACCTGGTCTGCATAGGATATTAGCCTTCCTGCCCCTGGACCCTGAGGTCTGACATTTCTTGTGAGCTGGAGGTAGGGGGGGTAGGTCTGGTTCAGGACGTAGGTCCAGGGAGGAACATGGAATTTATTCCAATCTTTAGGGTTAGAATAAGGAGAGAACTTGCCAAATGGGGACTAGCCCAAAAGAAAGAATTAGAATGGCAGGAGTTTCTCAGACAGGTTGTGATGAGGAATGAGGATATAGGTATGAGGTCTGGTTGCCCTAGTACGTTTGGAGAAGATAGCAGGCTACGAGAGACCTCAGAGCTCATCTGGGCCAACCTTCTCATAAGAGAAAAAGGGAGACAAGAGGAAGGCAGGGACATGGCCAAGATCACAGAGATAGAAAGGGGCAGACACAGGCCTGGAGCTCCAGTCTGTCTTAATTACCAAGCTTGCTGGCTTACATCTTTGTCTGACCCTCCTCTGGAAGCAAAGCTTCATGGTCTAAAGTCTCTGGGAAGGAACTTCCCAGAAGGAAGTGGGAAGGTTCCCCATAGAGTTGGGACTTCTAGGAGTCATATCATCTGCAAAGAGTGATAATTTGGTTTCCTCATTACCTACTCTAATTCCTTTAATCTCTTTTTCATCTCTTATTGCCAAAGTTAGCATTTCTAATACAATATTGAATAGTAAAGGTTTTAGTGGGCAACGTTGTTTCATTCCTGATCTTATTGGAAATTTATCCTCATTACATATGATGCTTGCTGATAGTTTTAAATAGATGCTACTGATTATTTTAAGGAAAAATCCATTTATTCCTATAGTCTCTAGTGTTTTTTAATAGGAATGGTTGTTGGATTTTATCAAATGCTTTTTCTGCATCTATTGAGATGATCATACGGTTTTTGTTAATTTGGTTATTGATAGAGTCAATTATACTAATAGTTTTCCTAATATTGAACTTGCTCTGCATTCCTAGTATAAATCCTACTTGGTTTTGGTATATTGTCCTGAGGATCATTTTCTATAATCTCTTTGCTAATATTTTATTTAAGATTTTTGTATCAATATTCATTAGGGAGTTTCTTCTATAATTTTCTTTCTCTGTTATCATCCTACCTGGTTTAGGTATCAGTACCATGTCGGCGTCATAAAAGGAATTTGGTAGGAGTCCCTCATTCCCTATTTTTTCAAATAGTTTATATATTATTGGAGTTGATTGTTCTTTAAATGTTTGGTAGAATTCACATGTAAATCCATCTGGTCCTGGGGATTTTTTCTTAGAAAGTTGATTAATAGCTTGTTCTATTTCTTTTTCTAAAATGGGACTATTTAAGCAATTTACTTCTTCCTCTGTTTATCTGGGCAACCTATATTTTTCTAGGTATTCCTCCATTTCACTTAGGTTATCAAATTTATTGGCATAAAGCTGGGCAAAGTAACTCCTAATAATTGCTCTAATTTCCTCTTCATTAGTGCAAAGTTCTCTGTTTTCATTTTTAAGACTAACAATTTGATTTTCCTCTTTTCTTTTTCTAATCAAATTTACCAAAGGTTTATCTATTTTGTTGGCTTTTTCATGAAACCAATTCTTAGTTTTATTTATTAATTCAATAGTTTTTTTTTTACTTTCAATTTTATTAATCTCTCCTTTTATTTTTAGAATTTCAAATATGGTACTTAATTGAGAGTTTTTAATTTGCTTTTTTTTCTAGCTTTTTTAGTTGCACGTCCAATTCATTGTCTTCTCTTTATTTTATGCAAGTAAGCCTCTAGAGATATAACATTTCCCTTTATTACTGCTTTGGCTGCATCCCACAAATTTTGGTATGTTGTCTCATTATTGTCATTCTCTTGGATGAAATTATTAATTATGTCTATGATTTGCTGTTTCACCCATTCATTCTTTAGGATGAGATTATTTAGTTTCCAATTACTTTTTGGTCTTTTTTCCCCTGGCTTTTTATTGAATGTAATTTTTATCACATCATGATGTGAAAAAAATGCATTTAACATTTCTGCCTTTCTGCATTTGAATTTGAGGTCTTTATGTCCTAATACATAGTCAATTTTTGTATAGGTTCCATGAACTGCCGAAAACAATGTGTACTCCTTTCTGTCTCCATTCAATTTTCTCCAAAGATCTATCATATCTAACTTTTCTAGTATTCTATTTACCTCTTTGACTTCCTTCTTATTTATTTTGTGGTTTGATTTATCTCATTCTGAGAGAGCAAGGTTGAGATCTCCCACTTTTATAGTTTTGCTGTCTATTTCTTTTTGCAGCTCTCTTAACTTCTTTAGAAATTCCCATGCTATTCCACTTGAGGCATATATATTTAGTATTGATATTGCTTCATTATCTATGGTACACTTTAGCAAGATATAGTTTCCTTCCTTATCTCTCTTAATTAGATCAATTTTTGCTTTTGCTTGATCCGAGATCAGGATGGCTACCCCTGCTTTTTTGACTTCACCTGAAGCATAATAGATTCTGCTCCAGCCTTTTACCTTTATTCTGTATGTATCGCCCTGCTTTAAATGTGTTTCTCGTAAACAACATATTGAAGGATTCTGGCTGTTAATGCAGTCTGTTATCCGCTTCCGCTTTATAGGGACCAGGGAAGCAACAGAAGAGCAGCAGCAGCTGCGCTGGGATTGTGCTGAGTCACTCCTGGTGCTGGGTGGATGTGGACAGGTCCCATGAGACTTCAGCGCTTTGGGGTTCACTCTTTACCTTTTGTGTTTATGTTGGATGTTTTATAACTTCTCTGCTGATTTACTGGCTTGCAACCAGAGCAGAGTAACCAACACTGTGGTAGAGTCCTCCCTGTAGATTCTCATCCAAGTGGAGTCTGCACTGCCCTGCCTCCTGCCCCAGGTTTGTTCAGCATGCCCTGGCCTCTGTACTCTGCCTTCCTGCCTGTGCCTGGCCACCTCCCACACCCAACCGAAACAGATCTTTCTGGCAATCTTCGAAATTATCTTCTGCTGGTAATTTGCTACACTCCCAATATTTGTGAATTCTGCCAGTCCAACACTATTTCAGAGGCTGAATTTTGTAATTAGTGCAAGGGTAGTAGGAGAGCTCAGAAAAAAATGTGTGTCCTCTCCACCATCTTGGCTCTGCCCCCCAAAAGGGAATTTTTTAAGTTGAGTATAGCAAGAGAATGTATGCATATATACACACAAATATATACATGAAAAGAGAAAACATAGGTACACCTACAAATGTATAGAGAGTGAATGTAGGGGTATTCATACATAGCAATTGAGAAAATGATTACCACTGTTTATGAGGAAATAGTATTGATTATTCATAGAAATGAATGTATATAAAGCATTAATCAATTCAGCTACATAGGAAGGAAGAGAAAATACCTCAGTACATTAGGATACATATGAATCTATTCCCTGGCTTTTTATGTATGAGATATCATACATTATCTACTCATTTGCACAAAGAAAAATTATTTATACTTTATAGGATACTGCAGTCATATATGAGTATTCATAGATGAATCAGAATACACATATGGTAAATACAAGCATCCCTTGATCTGTGTAAGATTAGTCACATATATATTCCCAGATATAGGATTAAGAAGACTTATTCAGCACTGAAAAAGAGGAATAGAGAGGGAGAAAATGGAGGATTACTCCCCATGACTATACAAAGCCCTCATGTATTAGAATATATAAAGCCCGGATTTTGATGAGTGGGAAAGAGAGCTATCTTCACAGACAGCAGGGGGTCGATGGGCATCAGTCCTGGTCGGGCAGTCCCTTCCCTCTCAGCATTGGCTGGTGCCATGACAACAGTGAGGCAGCTGGAGCCACTTGTATCAGCGGTGGGGGAAGGGAAGCGAAGAGAAGGTCTTCAGGAGAAGGAATGGGGGTGGGGAAATGAGCCTCAGCAAGCCTGTGGGAGCAGGATGCTGATTTCAGAGAGAGAAGTGAATGCAATGTGTAGTGAGGGCTAGTGTTGGGGATCCTGGCTGGCCAAGATGGGCACTAACATCATGAGCCACTGAACGTGGTGGGGGGGAGGGTGTGGGGGGCGCTTGCCCAGACTCAGTTCCCCTTGGCTGATGGCTTGCTGAGGACCCCGAGGGATGGGGCTGCATACTTAGGGATGAAGAAGGCCAGGGGTCAAGCCATCTTATTCTCCCAGTTCTCTGACAGCTAAGTATTATGGACTGAAGGTACATGGAAAAGCATTCTCCAGAAGGAAGTGTGTAAATTCCTATTGAATTGGGGGTTCTAGGGGTCTTCAGGTAGGACTGTGATATAGATACACATATTTATAAGAAAAGAAAGAATGTAGATTTTCCTATGGATTATTAATGAATGAGAACTCAAATAGGTAGGAATTCTCAATGTTTGAGAGGGCATAATATTTATCACTCATATAAATGAATATATAGAAAACATTAATCAAAACATGTACATAGGAATAAAGAGAAATATCCTGAATGCATAAATATACAGATGAATTTATTCTGTCTTTTTATGTATGGGTTGTCATACATTATTCATTTCATGAAGAATTATTTGTACTTTACAGGAGATACTCTGTAGTCCTATGTGCATACAATAGGTGAATACAGAATAAACATATATTAAATATAGGCCTTGTTGGTTTGTGAAGTATTATATAGTGTATGTATATTCCCATATATAGGATTATAGTCATGCTGTACTCATAAAGAAGAATGGAGAAAGAGAAAATGGAAGATTACTATCTTTCATGAATGTACAGAGGAAATATTTGAGTCTTCATGGATAAGAATACAGAAAATCCAGGGGTTTTAAGGAGGAGGATTGAGGACATCTGCACAGACAGGAGGGGGTCACTGGGCATCAGTTCTGTACCTGGGGTCCTCTCCTTCTGTGCCCATTTTTCAGAATGACAACAGTCAGGAACCTCCACTGGCAGCTGGAGCCACTTGTAGCGGATGGGGGAGAGGAGAAATGAGCAGGAGGAGGTCTTTGGGAGAAGGAAAAAATGAGCAGGAGTGGGATACGGGAAATGAGCTTGAAAGATTGTGTGGAGGAGGGAGGCTGACCAGGGAGAGGAGTGAGGTGGGTGTCTAGTGGGGGTCAGTGGAGGGAGGGGCAACAGTGGGGACTGGGAGACTTCAGCATCCTCAAGGTGGGCACTGAGGTCACCGTCCACTGATGCTCAGCAGGGGGTCTACCTCTTCCAGACTCAGCCAATCTCTGAGAGCTGTAAGTGAATATCTTAGGGGTGACAGAGACCAAAGCCCGGCTCAGTCTCCTGAGCATGGGAGAAAAGTGGGCAGGAAACATAAACCCCAGAGCCCAGAACTCTTTGCCCATGGTGGGGAAATGATCCTCAACTGGTCTGTACCAGACCCTTGCCTTCCGTCCCTGGGCTTTGAGATGTGACTGGCCCTGTGAAAAGCGGGGAGGAAGCCTGAATAACCCCTTTCCAGAACTCATGGGCCCTTTCCTTTCACGCCTTGGGCAACTCGGTGGGTTTTAGAAAGAAGGCTTCTCCAACCTGCACAGATCAGCCTCATGGGCTTCTATCCCTCCATTTGTCCCCTGCTGCCAACAGCCCGAAGAAGCCAGAAGCAGGCGTCAATCCAATTGTTTGTCAAAGTGAAGCCAGAATAACAGATGTGCAACTTCACCAGGAGCTCTACAAATACTTCATCAACAGCTCTTCAACTTGCACAGTTTTTCACTTAATTTATCTCAGCAAATACTGAAGTTAATACAAAGTTAAGAAAGGTACCAGAGATAATGATGTAGCCTATGATGTAAACCTTCAAACCAATAATAAATTGGTGATTGAAAAGTCAATGTCCATTGAGGAAAGGATACATATATTCTCTTTCTGTGTGTTTGTCTTCGTATCTCTCTGTCTCTGTCTCTGTCTCTGTCTCTCTGTCTCACACATACACACACACACACACACACACACACACACACACACAGAGAGAGAGAGAGAGAGAGAGCCAGCATTTTTCTTTTCCATTTATGTCTTTGAAATTAGGTTGCATAATGGTTTACTGATTTTACTCTGTATTAATTTCTTTAAGTTTTCCCAAGTTTCCCTGAAATCTTCCTATTTTTCATTTCTTATAGTCCAGTAATACTTGTTTATAGTCATGCACCATGAGGCAGCGAGGTAATACATTGGATAGAGCACTAAACCTGAAGTCAGAATACCATTCAAATCCAGCCTCAGACATTTACCAGCTCAGTGAGGCAAGTCATTTAACTTCTGCCCTTGTCAGTTCCCTTAACTGAAAAATGGGGATTATAACAGCACCACACCATGCCATTAAGTGAAATAGATGGAATCATAAAGTTAGAGCACTTAGCACAATAAGGGGAGGGCTTATAGTAGTTGATGATCAACATTCACTTAGCACCTACTATGTGCCAGGCCATAGGTTAAGCTTAATGGGTTCACTCCCTCAGAATAATTCATTCATTTATTTCTGAAATCAACAGGGCTCCATGTTGTTCCAGGTTCTTTGTGACCACATAGTGTTGCTGTTCATATTTTGATAAACTCTTAAAGGTTTAAGAACTTAATCCTGCCCCTATGATTTTTGTGACATGTGCTATATGGATCTACTTTTTGCCTCTTTGCAGTATATACTAAAGAATGTAATCTCTAGCTATAAGGCCAATCCCATTTTTAGTCAGTTTTTAAACTTAACAAATTGTTTTCCAGAATGAAGAAGTTACAATCAACATTGATTAAGCAACTATCATTGCAGAAAGCTCCCTCCTAGGCAATGGGACCAATACAAAGTTGTAAAAGGAGACTCCTAGCATTTATGGTTCCATAGTATAAACTCAGTATTACACACTAAGTACATTACAGCGTTATAAACTCAAGAGCTATGTGAAATAATCTGAGCTCTATTGTTTTGTTCTTTATTGTCTTTATAAAATCTCTGTTTTGTGAAATGAATTGTTCAATAGGGGAAGTAGGAAGAATATATTCAGAAATGAATTCAGAAATGATCAAACATGGGATGGTAATCAGTACATACACAAACACAGGCAGAAAGAAACACAAACACTTCCACATTCACTGATATACACACTGGTGAGCCAGGGAATGATGGGATGCAAGTTAAAACATACACATGCTCCAACACATAAACATTCATAGTTGTGAACCTCCATTATAATCATCTCATTAAATATTTTAATCAATATGGATTAGGAATTATGGAGATGAAATGAAAGGTAGGTCTCAAAAAGACCTTCACAAACATTTGATTGACTTGTAAAGTGAAGTCTGTCTGTTGGACAGACAAAACCAAAACAGGTGAGAGACCTTACTCCTCTATAAAATTTCATGGAAAAGGGTGGTGGAAGAGCTGGATGTGTCTCTTTATGTAGGAGGATTCCTCTCTTTTGTATATATATTGACATGGGAGTACCAATCTCTTCTCTCACTGTACACCTTCCTCATCTAAGTAATTTTATGTTCTTTTTACATATCCATATATACAAATATATACGAATACTCCTCCATCCTTCTTGTTCATATGTCAGCACTCATATATTCTTTTTTATATATTATTCAGTATGTGGCACCTGAACGTGAGGTAAGAATTACAAGAACCAGATCCGTTCATGAGAAGGATGCTTCCAGAGTTAAGGAAGAAGAGCCCCGGTAAGACTTTTTTAGTCGGGGTAATTAAATGGGCCAACACATCAAAGGGCCGAACCAGGAGACTGATGAGAGACTTAAATGCCTGTTCTGACTACAGTCCTCTTCTCCATTGGAAAGTTTTGCTTCCATGATAAGATCAACACCTACTACAACCATCCAGAGGTGATAGTGCTGCTTGCAGGGGGGAGCTGGGGAGGAATAACAGCAAAAAGCAAAAACAGGGAATTGCTAAGGGAAAGGTCAATTCTCCGAGAGCCTCCCCAGCTGTGGATCATAGCATTTGAAGGAGTTGCGGGCCAGCCTTTGCTGACACAGGTGTTTCGGACTAGGAATGAGATAAGTTGGAGGCAGAGGGAAGAGGAGAGAAGTCAGACAACGCAACCGCCTCTCAGTCACAGAGATCAGAGAACAGCAACGGTCTCTTAGCTTCCTTGTATCATCCCCTCACAGGAAGAGATCCATTCTGCAGGTCTGGGTTGGATCTCCAGCAGCCACTGTCAGGTGACTCCCATGTATTCCAACAAGTATGTGCAGGTTCCCTCATGTTTTCTCTAGAGTTACACATGAGCATTCGTGTATTCAATGTACGGAAATATACTATATGCTCTCTTTGACTCTTATTTATTATTATTCATGTATTCTCTCTGTATGTTGGACCACTTTACATGGTCTTTCTATTTATACTTCATTATTGAGTACTCTTTCAGTCCGTATTCCTATGCATACAAGTACCCTTATTCTCATATTCCTGTATATGAACATTGATATCCTCTCTGTGTACATGGACTGGAGTCTTCATATATACTCTGTAACAGGGAAGAAGCAGTAAGATACTTTAATTTATATACAGAGGATATAAGAAAACTTTTAGTGGTGAATATAATGAGAAAGTAGAAGGATACACACATATATACATATATATGAAAAGGAAGAATACGTGTATTTATTTAGATCAGTAGTGAGTGAATATGTGAATACTCGTATACAAAATAACAAACTAGAAATGTTTATGAGGAGATAGAATTTCACAAATCCTATCAGTAAATTTATATACAGTATCAATGAGTGCATGTCCATAGGAATGCTAAGGAAAAAAACCCGAGTACAGATATATATGTATGTGTGTGTATATGCACATATGTATGTATACACAAACATATATGTGTATATACACATATATTCTCTTTTTTATGAGTTGTTCATTTTTTATATATTCACTTGTAGAAATGTAAGTTATCTATACTTTATAGAAAATCCTGTAGTTATATATTTGAATACTCATAGAAGAATATTGAGAATATATGTATTCTTTTACTTATAAAGGTTTATTTAATCCTATATTGGTGTATGTGTACATATAGAATGTATGTGTGTGTGTATATATATATATATATCTATATAAAATCTCATATATACCTTTATAAAGAGAGTCATTCTGTAGTCATACAGAGAAATAGCAAGAAAATGGAAGATTACTCCATTACAGAATATACAGAGGAAATATGTGAGGCCTCGTGGATAAGAGTACAGAGAGCCCAGGGGTTTTGAGGAGGAGGATGGAGGACCATCTGCACAGACAGCAGGGGGTCGCTGGGCATCAGTCCTGGTTGCTGGAGTCTTGGGAAGGGGGTGAGTGAAATATCTGGTGGGGGCTAGTGGAGGGAGAAGCGATGGTGGGGGTTGACAGACTCCTGTCTTGGTCAGATAGGCACTGATGCCCCAGTCACTGGAGCTGAGAGGAGTCCACTTTTTGCAGACTGGGCCCTCAGTGGACTTTGGTCTTGTATCCCCCGTGCTCTGAGGCCTGACAGTCCCTGCGAGATGAGGGGTGGGGCACCTCACCTCTGGTAACCAGAAACAGGAGCCAAATCCAATTGTTTGTCAGAATTGGGCCAGAAATATAGGATCACAACTTCCCCTCCTCAAAAGGCCCAAACTGATTGGAGCAAATACTTTAACAGAAAATAGAAATCCATTGGAAAGCACAACATAAAAAGATGTGGTCTATCTAGATTAAACACCTTCAAGTATGACTTATTCCAACATGGTAGCAATGATCCAAAAAGCGGTGGGATGGAAATTCTGAAAGAAACTCACGTACACATACACACATACCACATTCCTAGAGTTATTTACATTCATTCTTTTGTACCTCTAGTACAACCATTTTATAAAAATATTTTAATAGATATAAATTAGTAATCCTGGTGAGGAGACAAGACAGGGTATTAAGGATCCCTTAACAAACTTTTGATTTACTTGAGAAGAAGAGAGCTTAGGCAAAGGCAAAACAGGTTGAGAACCTTAACTCTGAAGGAAAATCTCATAGAAAAGAACGTTGGAGGATCTGGATACCATTCCTATATTCCATGTTTATTTTGACATGTATGAATACTCACCCTTTCTCTTACTATAGCCCAATAGCTGAAAATCAATTTGTTCTCTTCATGTATTCCAATGTATCAGTACTCATCCATACTACTTTTCTGTTCATATTTTAATACTCATATATGTATACAAAGATATATAATCAGTATATATATATATATATATATATATATATATATATATATATATATGTTCCTCCATAATTTCTCTATAGTCATGTGTATATATATATTGGCAGTCTGGTCTCTTGTGACTCACAGATATGATTATTCATACATTCTCTCAATAAACTTGCATATATGAATATTTATATAATTTTTCTATATTCCCATATTCCTATTCAGTTCATATTTGTTTAGGGACCCTTATTCTCTGTCTATATTGCTCTATAGGATTACTGAGATCCTCTCTGTGTATGTGGACATGAGTCTTCATATATTGTCTGACATGAAGAGAAGTAGCAGAATACTTTCAGGAGAGGACTTTTAGGAATGAATGTAGTAGCCACCATGGAGGAGGGGAAATGAACAGTAGGTTTTTGGGAGAAGGAACAATGGACAGTAAGTGGTGAAGGGGAACTGAGCCTGAGAAGGCATGTTGGGGCAAGATGCTGATTTCAGGAAAAGGAGTGAGTGGGATATCTACTGATGACCAGTGTTGAGGTGGGGAGACTTCTGTCTCACCAAAGTGGACTCTGACTTCAATAGCCACTGGTGCTCAGTGGGGAAAGGGAGGGTGCGGGGATGGGGGAGGATGAGGGGGCAGGGTGCACCTGCTGAGACTCAGCTCCCCTTGGCTGGTGGTTTTTTGAGGACCCAAAGGTCTAGGAGCAAATATTTGAGGGGTGAAAAAGGCCGGGGGATGAACCCAAAGCCTCCCTCATGCTCAGGTTCCTGACCATGAGTGAAAAGTGAGAAGGAAACATAAGCACCCGACTCCAAGACTCCTGACCATAATGGGGAAACAGTCTCTAGCTCATCTCTTACCTTTGCCTTTGCCTTCCAGCCTGAGGCTTTGAGATGTGACAATCCCTGTGAGATGGGGGACAGGCACCCCGGGTTCAGGAAGCAGTTATAAGAAGAACCATGGGCTTTATCCAAATCTTTAGGATTAGTATAAGGGCAGAATTTGCCAGATGGGAGCTACCCTAAGGGAAAAGAATTAGACTTAGCAAGATTTTCCATCTGGGGATTGGGGCGGGGGCTGAGTATGCACTCAGGATATATTTGGGCTAGTGGGTTTGGATAGCAGGGAAAGCTACGAGAGACCTCAGAGCTCATCTGGTCCAACCTTCTCATTTGGGGAAAAGGGTAACAGAGGCCAAGAGAAGGGCAGGTCGCTGGGAAGATGCTCCCCAGAAGCTGTTGGGCAGGTTCCTCATAGAACTGGGGTTTCTGGGAGTCTTCAGTTAGGATTCTGGGGCTAAGTAAAAAGCAAACCAAGCTCTAACCCCAGTTTCTGGCTAATCTGAAACATTTAGCAGAGCAACATGTATTCATACATGTCAAATCCCATGCCTTCCCTGAATGAGTTGCCTCCATTTGTAAAATAAAGAGGATGAACTCCGGCTGCTTCACTCTGAGCCCTACTTGAACATTTTCCTGAGGCTTCAAAATGATAGTCCGGATGAGGTGACTCCCTGTTTTCTGACTTCAGAGAGCTCCTGTTCTAAGGAATATAAATGTGTGCCTCGGACATGCCCAGTGTGGTAGTTGTGGCCATGTCTTGACTAAAGGAGACACGCCTTGGAGATGAAAGGGTCAAGGGAGCTGCTTGGTGGAGGGCAGGGTGCCAGTCGGGCTTTCATTGAGAGGGAAGGAAGCTACAGGTTGACAGTAGAAAAGAGGGAGGAATTTTCAGCTGTGCCAAGGGCCCTGCTTGTGCTGCAGAAGGAAGCTCTGGGAATGAGGGTGGAAAAGGAAACCTAAATAACCCCTGGACCAGAGCTCATGTGCCCTTTCCTTGCATTCCTTAGGTGGGTAAGTGGGGCTCTGCCCATCAGGGAAAGGGGGCTTCTCTCCCAACTTGCAGAGATCAGCTTCACGGGCATCTAGCACTGAGATCGTCTTCCTGTTGCAAAAGCCGGAACAAGCCAGAAACAGGAGCCAAAGGCAATTGTTTCTCAGAATTAGGCCAGAAATATAGGAGAGCAACTTCACTAGGAGGGCTAGAAACACTTCCTCAACAGATGCAAATTGATTGGAAAAAATACTCTAGTAATTAGAAATCCAAAGAAATGTACAAAATGGAAAGACATATTCCACGTTAAACACACTCCAGTCTGCCCTATTCCAATATGGAAGCAAAGATCCAACAAGAGATGAGATGGAAATTCTGACAGAAAAAACACACACATACCCCTACAGCTATATACATTTACTATCATATATCTTGAGAAAACCATTTCATAAAAAATTTTAATACATATTAATTATTAATCTTCGTGCAGAGACAAAAGGAGATCAAGAACCCTTTAACAAATATCTGATTTACTTGAGAAGTGGAGAGCTCAGACAAAGACAAAAAATGATGAAAACCTTAACTGTATAGAGAAATCTCATGGGAAAATATGTTGGAAGATCTGGATACATTTCCTATCTTCCATGTGTATTTTGAGGTGTATGATTACTCACCTCTTCTCTCATTTTTATCCTAATGGCTGAGAATCAATATGTGCCCTTTATGTATTCTTTTTTTTATTATTATAGCTTTTTATTTACAAGTTATATGTATGGGTAATTTTACAGCATTGACAATTGCCAAACCTTTTGTTCCAATTTTCCCCCTCCTTCCCCCTGTCCCTCCCCCAGATGGCAGATTGACCAATATATGTTAAATATGTTAAGGTATAAATTAAATACAACATTACTATATATGTCCAAACAGTTATATTACAGCACAAAAAGAATTGGACTCTGAAATGGTGTACCATTAGCCTATGAAGAAAATCAAAAATGCAGGCGGACAAAAATAGAGGGAGTGGAAATGCTATGTAGGGGAACATAGTCATCTCCCAGAGTTCTTTCACTGGATGTAGCTGGTTTGATTCATTACTGCTCTATTGGAGCTGATTTGGTTCATCTCATTGCTGAAGATGGCCACATCCATCAGAATTGATCATCATATAGTACTGTTGTTGAAGTATATAATGATCTCCTGGCCTGCTCATTTCACTGAGCATCAGTTCATGTAAGTCTCTCCAGGCCTCTTTGAAACCATTCTATTGTTCATTTCTTACAGAACAACAATATTCCATAATATTCATATACCACAGTTTATTCAGCCAGTCTCCAATGGATGAGCAACCACTCAGTTTCCAGTTTCTGGCCACTACAAAGAGGGTTGCCACAAACATTCGTGCACATACAGATCCCTTTCCCTCCTTTAAGATCTCTTTGGGTCCTTTTGGACCTCTTTAATAAGCCCAGTAGTAGCACTGCTGGATCAAAGGGTATGCACAGTTTGATAATTTTTTGAGCATAGTTCCAAATTATTCTCCAGAATGGCTGGATGTATTCACAATTCCACCAACAATGTATCAGTGTCCCTGTTTTCCTACATCCCCTCTAACATTGCGCATTATCTTTCCCTGTCATTCTAGCCTATCTGACAGGTGTGTAGTGGTATCTCAGAGTTGTCTTAATTTGCATTTCTCTGATTAATAATGATTTGGAGCACCTTTTCATAGGGCTAGAAATAGTTTCAATTTCTTCATCTGAGAATTGTCTGTTCATATACTTTGACCATTTATCAATTGGAGAATGGCTTGATTTCTTATAAATTAGAGTCAATTCTCTATATAGTTTGGAAATGAGGCCTTTATCAGAATCTTTAATTGTAAAAATGTTTTCCCAGTTTATTGCTTCCCTTCTAATCTTGTCGGCATTGGTTTTGTTTGTACAAAAACTTTTCAATTTGATATAATCAAAATTTTCTATTTTGTGATCACTAATGATCTCTAGTTCTTCTTTGGTCATAAATTCCTTCCTCTTCCACAGGTCTGAGAGGTAATCTATCCTGCATTCCTCTATTTATAATCTCATTGTTTATGCCTGGGTCTTGAACCCATTTGGACCTTATCTTGGTGTACGGTGTTAAGTGTGGGTCAATGCCTAGTTTCTGCCATACTAGTTTCCAATTTTCCCAGTAATTTTTGTCAAACAGTGAATTCTTATCCCAAAAGCTGGGGTCTTTGGGTTTGTCAAACACTGGAGTATTAAAGTTATTGACTCTTTTGTCCTTTGAACCTAAGCTATTCCATTGATCAATTAGTCTATTTCTTAGCCAATACCAAATGGTTTGGGTAACTGCTGCTTTATAATATAATTTTAGATCTGGTATAGCTAGGCCAACTTCATTTGATTTTTTTTTCATTAATTCCCTTGAAATTCTTGACCTTTAGTTTTTCCATATGAATTTTGTTGTTATTTTTTCTAGGTCATTAAAATAGTTTTGGGGGAGTCTGATTGGTATAGCACTAAATAAATAGCTCAGTTTAGGTAGTATTGTCATCTTTATTATATTCACTCGGCCTATCCAAGAGGACTTAATATTTTTCCAATTGTTTAAATCTGACTGTATTTGTGTGGAAAGTGTTTTGTAGTTTGCTCATATAATTCCTGACTTTCTTTTGGCAGATAGATTCCCAAATATTTTTTACTATCAGTAGTTACTTTAAATGGAATTTCTTTTCATAACTCTAACTGTTGGATTTTGTTACTGGTATATAAGAATGCTGATGATTTATGTGGCTTTATTTTGTATTCTGCACCTTTGCTAAATGACCAATTATACTGATAGTTTTTCTAATATTGAACCAGCCCTGCATTCCTGGTATAAATCCTACTTGATCATGGTGTATTATCCTGGGGATGATTTTCTATAGTCTTTTTGCTAAATCTTATTTAAGATTTTTGCATCAATATTCATTAGGGAGATTGGTCTATAGTTTTCTTTCTCTATTTTCAACCTACCTGGTTTAGGTATCAGTACCATGTCTGTGTCATAAAAGGAATTTGGTAGGACTCCTTCATTCCCTATTTTTTCAAATAGTTTATATATCATTGGGGCTAATTGTTCTTTAAATGTTTGGTAGAATTCACATGTAAATTCATCTGCTCCTGGGGATTTGTTCTATTTTTTTTTTCTGAAATGGGACTATTTAAGCAATTTACTTCCTCCTCTGTTAATCTGGGAAGCCTATATTTTTGGAGGTATTCCTCCATTTCACTTAGGTTATCAAATTTATTGGCATAAAGTTGGGCAAAGAAGTTCTTCCTTTTCATTTTTAAGACTAATAATTTGATTTTCTTCTCTCCTTTTTCTAATCAGATTTACCAAAAGTTTATCTATTTTATTGGTTTTTTTCATAAAACCAACTCTTAGTTTTATTTATTAATTCAATAGTTTTTTTTTTTACTTTCAATATTATTAATTTCTCCTTTTAATTTTAGAATTTCAAGTTTAGTATTTGATTGGAGGTTTTTAATTTGGTTTTTTTCTAGCTTTTTTAGTTGCAAGCCCAATTCATTGATCTTCTCTTTCTCTATTTTATACACGTAAGCCTCTAAAGATATAAAATTCCCCATTATTACCACTTTGGCTGCATTCCACAAGTTTTGGTATGATGTCTCATCATTGTCATCATCTTGTGTGAAATGATTAATTGTGTCTATAATTTGCTGTTTCACGCAATCATTCCTTCAGATGAGATTATTTAGTTTCCAATTACTTTTTGGTCTATTTACCCCTAACTTTTTGTTGAATGTAGTTTTTATTGCATTGTGATCTGAAAAGAAAGCATTTACTATTTCTGCTTTCCTGCATTTAATTTTGAGGTCTTTATGTCCTAATATATGGTCAATTTTTGTGTAGGTTCCATGAACTGCTGAGAAGAAAGTATACTCCTCTCTGTCACCATTCAGTTTTCTCCAAAGATCTGTTATACCTAATTTTTCTAATATTCTATTTACCTTTTTAATTTCTTTCTTATTTGTTTTGTGGTTTGATTTATTTAATTCTGAGAGTGCAAGGTTGAGATCTCCCACTATTATTGTTTTGCTGTCTATTTCTTCTTGCAACTCTCTTAGCTTCTCCTTTAGGAACTTAGATGCTATACCACTTGGTCCATATATGTTTAGTATTGACATTGCTTCATTGTCTATGCTACCCTTTAGCAAGATATATTTTCCTTCCTTATCTCTTTTAATTAGATCAATTTTTGCTTTTGCTTGATGTGAGATCAGGATGGCTACCCCTGCTTTTTTCACTTCACCTGAAGCATAATAGATTCTGCTACAGCCTTTTACCTTTACTCTGTATGTATCCCCCTTCTTTAAATGTGCTTCCTGTATGAACATACAATTCTCAGATGAAGAAATTAAAACTATTTATACACATATGAAAATATGCTCCAAATCATTATTAATCAGAGAAATGCAAATTAAGACAACTCTGAGATACCACTACACACCTGTCAGATTGGCTAGAGTGACAGGAAAAGATAATGTGGAATGTTGGAGGGGATGTGGGAAAACTGGGACACTGATACATTATTGGTGGAATTGTGAACACATCCAGCCATTCTGGAGAGCAATTTGGAACTATGCTCAAAAAGTTATCAAACTGTGCATACCCTTTGATCCAGCAGTGTTTCTACTGGGCTTATACCCCAAAGAGATACTAAAGAAAGGAAAGGGACCTGTATGTGCCAAAATGTTTGTGGCAGCCCTGTTTGTAGTGGCTAGAAGCTGGAAAATGAATGGATGCCCATCCATTGGAGAATGGTTGGGCAAATTGTGGTATATGAATGTTATGGAATATTATTGTTCTATAAGGAATGACCAGCAGGATGAATACAGAGAGGACTGGCGAGACTTACATGAACTGATGCTGAGTGAAATGAGCAGAACCAGGAGATCATTATATACCTCAGCAACGATACTGTTTGAGGATGTATTCTGATGGAAGTGGATCTCTTCGATAAAGAGAGCCTTAATTGATCAAAGATGGACAGAAGCAGCTACACACAGAGAAAGAACACTGGGAAATGAATATAAACTGCTTGCATTTTTGTTTTTCTTCCCGGGTTATTTATACCTTCTGAATTCAATTCTCCCTATGCAACAAGAAAACTGTTCGGTTCTGCACACATATATTGTATCTAGGATATACTGTAACCTATTTAACATGTAAAGGACTGCTTGCCATCTAGGGGAGGTGGTAGAAGGAGGGAGGGGAAAAATTGGAACAGAAGTGAGTGCAAGGGATAATGCTGTAAAAAATTACCCTGTAATGGGTTCTGTCAATAAAAAGTTATTTAAAAAGAGAGAGAGAGACTTTATGTTGCCTAGTGCTCACAATAGCTCTTAACACACAGAAGGTTCTTAATTAACTTTTCTGAAATTGAAATTGAACAATAAAGTTTGGGCACCTTGAAAAAAAATAAATAAAATAAATGTGCTTCCTGTAAACAACATATTGTAGGGTTCTGATTTTTGATCCAGTCTGCTATCCACCTCCGCTTAATGGGAGAGTTCATCCCATTCACATTTATGTAAAATTACTAATTCTGTACTTCCTGCCATCTTATTATTCCCAGATTATACTTTTCTTTTTCTTGTCCCCCCCAACCCTCTTTCACAGTATTAAACTTATGGGCCCCACTTGTGTCATGCTGCTTGCCCTCTTTAGGATTCCTCCCTCCCCCCTTTGAATCTCTTCCCCTTTCTTGTACCCTTCCCTTATTACTCTTTTCCTTTTCACTTTTCCTCTCCCTCTTTTTAATGAGGTGAGAGAAAATACTCTTTAAAACAAATATGTCTATTTTCTCTTTGAGCCAACTCTTATGAGAGTAAGATTCACACAATGTTCCTCCCCCTCTTTAAATTCCCTCAGATATGATAGGTTTCCTTTGCCTCTTTGTGGGATGTAGTTTTTATCCCCCCTTTCCCCTTTTTCTGACACTATCCCCTTTCCATTTATACTTCCCTTTTTTATGTTATATCAGTAAAATCAAATCATACACATAGTCATTATATATATCCACAACAGCAATACTGTTCTCAAAAGTTCCTTTTACCTTTTTCTGCTTCTCTTGAGAACTATGGTTGGAGATCAAATTTTTTGTTTAGATCTGGTTTTTTCCTTAGAAACAATTGGAATTCATCTGTTTTATTAAGTGTCCATCTTCTTCCATTGGAAAAAAATGTTCAGCTTAGCTGGGTAGTTTATTCTTGGCTGCATTCCAAGTTCTTTTGCCTTTAGAATATCAGATTTCAGGCCCTTCGATCCTTTAATGTGGAGGCAGCCAGATCTTGGGTGATCCTTATCGTGGCACCTCGGTATTTGAATTGGTTTTTTTTCTGGCTGCTTGTAATTTTTTTCCTTAGTCTGATAATTCTGAAATTTGGCCACAATATTCCTTGGAGTTTTTATTTTAGGGTCTTTTTTCAGAAGATGTTGGATGAATTCTTTCAATGCGTATTTTATCTTCTAATTCTATTACATCTGGGCAGCTCTCTTTGATGATTTCCTATAAAATAATATCTAGGCTCTTTTTTTCATCATAGTTTTCAGAAAGTCCAGTAATCCTCAGATTATCTCTCCTAGATGTATTTTCCAGGTCTGTCATTTTTCCAAGTAGATAGATATTTATTATTTTTTTCTAATTTTTCTTTTTTTTGGTTTTGCTTGACTGATTCTTGATGTCTCAGTGAATCATTCATTTCTATTTGTTCAGTTCTGATTTTTAATGAGTTATTTTCTTCATTAGCTTTTTTACTTCATTTTGTATATGTCCAATTGAGTTTTTAAATGAGTTGTTTTGCTCTATGCAATTTTTTTTTCAGTGAGTTATTTTCTTTTTCCAATTCGCAAATCCTACTTTCTTGGGAAGTTTTTATCTTTTCCAATTCACAAATCCTACTTTCCTGGGATTTTTTAACCTTTTCCAATTCACAAATTCTGTTTCCCTGGACTTCCTGAGAATTCTTTACCTTTTCCAATTTACATTTCAGAAAGTTGTTACTCTCTTGCGTAGCTTCTCTTTCCTTTCTCCATTTTTCTTCTAACTCTCTTTTAAGATTTTTAATAGTCTCTTCTAGGACAGAGTTATGTGATGGGGGCCAGGTTACATTCCCCTTTGGGATATTGTCTGGAGACTGTTTGCTATTAGTCTCCTCAGGGTTGCAAACCTGCTCTCTTTCTGTATAGAAGCTATTAATTGTCCTTTTGATATTTTTTACTTATTTTTTAAAGCCTGTAGCGTCTGCCTTCAGGGCAAGGAGGTTACCAGCTTCCTCTGCAAAGCAGGGATAGGTATATGGAGGGCAGCTGTCTTGTGAATAGACTGCAAAGAACAGTGAGGTACAGGAGTGCTCTGGGAAAAAGTTCCTCCCTGCCTCCAAGTGATTCAGACCTGGTTAGCACTGTCTGAGCTGTGGAAGTGCCCAGTGAAGAACCCCACTGTGTGGATTAGCAACTGCCCTGAGGCTAGAAGCTAAGTAGTGAAAGTGTCACTTCCCCAGGCCAAAGCCACTGTGGGGCTGTGGGTATTAGCAGCTGACCAGGGAAGAGCCCCACAGGGACTGTAAGTGTCTCTGCCCCAGGAGTCTCTTTGCAGAAGTTCTATTTCCCCAGGCTAAGCCCCCCACTGTGCAGATTAGAGGCTGCCCCAGGCTGTGCCCCCCTGCCGTGCAGATTTGTAACTGCCCCAAGGAAAAGCCTGGTACTTTAATGGGGCTGCACAGTTGTGCTGTGATCTGTGCTGAGTCACTTCTGGTTTGGAGTAGGTATAGCCAGATCCTGTTAGGTTCTGATGTTTTTTAGAGTACCCTCTGTCTTTGGCTTTAATTTCTCTGCTGATCTGCTCTTTTGCAAGCAGAGCAGAGCTATCAGCCTATGTCAGAGTCGTCTCTGTGATTTTTCTAACCACAGAGGCCACCCCCTCCCCCATCCGCTCTGTTTGCTAGCCTCTCCTACTTCCCTATTTGCGCTGATCTGCTCTGGCCCCTCAAGACAAACCTTTTCTGACAAACTTCCAGATTATCTTCGGCTGGTAAGTTGTTGTGCTTCTAATCTTTATGGGTTTTACCAGTCAAGTGCTATTTTTGAGGCTGAATAATAATAATAAGTATGAGAGAGCTTAGAAAGTCACATGTGCCTTCTCCACCATCTTGGCTCCCCCCATGTATTCTTATGTATCAATATTCTTCCATATTCCTTTGCTGCTCATATTTTAGTACTCCCATATCTTTGCATACATTAATCAATATATGTGGATTTTGCCCACATGTTTTCTATAGTTACATAGATATGAGCAATGTGGTCTCTTGTTACTCATAGATATGGTTACATGAATGTATTGTCTCATTGTGCCTGCATATATGAGCACTTATCCAGGTTTTCTAAATTCTTACAAGAGTACAATACCTATGAGTACTCATTCAGTTCATATGCCTCTCTCTCCCTCTCCCTCTCCCTCTCCTTTCCCTCCCTCTTTCTCTGTCTCTCTTCTCTCTGTCGTTCTCTGTCTCTCTGTATATATGTGTATATATAATATAATATGAATAGAGAATGAATGTGTGCATATTCGTATACATAGGAATAGAAAATGATTACCAATGTTTATGAGGATATAGTATTTATGACTATGATAAATGAATTTATGGAAAGCATTAATTAGTACATGTACAAAGGAATGAAAAGAAATTCATATACATATGCATTTAGGCTCTGTCATTTTATCTGAGTTGTTAGACATATGTATTTGTTTACTAAAAAATGAATTTATACTTTACTGGAGACTACAGTCATATATAAGTACTCAGATGAATACAGAATATATATATTAAATATAGGCATTCTTTGCACTATGTAGGATTATATAACCATATGGGAGTGTATATATACATATATATATGTGTGTGTGTGTGTGTGTGTGTATTCCCATATATAAAATTATAAAGAGAATTAATGCTCATAAAGAGGAATAGAGAGAGAAAAATGGGGGATTACTCCCTTCCATGAATATACAGAGTAATTATTTGACCCCTCATAGATGAGAATGCAGAAAGCCAAGGGGTTTTGAGGAAAGGGCCAGAGGACCATCTGCACAGACAGCAGGGGGTCTCTGGGCATCAGTCCTGGTCCCTGGGGTCCTTTCCCTCCCTGCCCAGCTGCTACCATATCAACCGTTAGGAACCCCAGTTGGCAGCATGAGCTACCTGTGATGGAGGAGGGTAAATGAGCAGGAGAAGGTCTGTGGGAGATGGGAAAATGAGGAGGAGTGGGGGAGGGGAAATGAGTCAGAAAAGCTGTGAGGAGGAAGGAGGCTGATTGCAGGGAGAGGAGTGAGTAGGATGTCTGGTGGGGTCAGTGGATGGAGGAGTGGCATTTGATATTGAAAAACTCCTTCCTGGCTAAGATGTGGCTGGCATCACCTGCCTCTGGCGCTCAGTGGGGGTCCACCTGTTCCAGATTCAATCCCCTTTGGTTGATAGATTCCCTGGGGACACTGTGGACTTGGAGTGAATACTTGAGGGGTGAGAGAGGCCAGGGGACACACTGAGGCCAGGGGAGCCCTTCTGAGCCTCAGGCTCCTGAGCATGGGAGAAATGTGGCTAAGATCACACAGCCAGATGGGGCAAACCCAGGCCTGGAACCCTGATCTCCTATCTGTCAGGCTGGCTGGCTTTCATCTTGGCCTCTCCCTACTCTAACAGCCAAGCTTCATGGGTTGAAGGTCCCTGGGAAGGGGCTCCCCAGAAGCAGGTGGACAAGGGTTCCCCATATAGCATGGGGTTCTGGGAGGCTTGAGCTAAGGGAAGAGAAAACCTACATCCCCGCCTCCAACTTTGGGCCAGCCTGAGATACATAATTAGCAGCATGAGCCTGAGAAAATCCCATGACTTTCCTGAATGAGTTTCTTCCATTTGGAAATAAGGGGGAATGACCCCCAACTCCTTCACTCAGAGCCCTACTTGAACATTTCTCTGGAGCTTGGAGGTGTTCCCCTAGGCAAGGTCCCTGTTTCCTCTCCATAGAGAACTCCCAGTTTAGTGAAGACAAAGGTGTGCCTTGCAAGTCCCTAATGGCCTAGTGGTGGAAAAGTTTTGGCCAAGGGAGACAAGCCTTGCAGAGGCAGGGGTCAAGACCTGTTTGGGATTAGAGGTAAATTGTTGGACACTTGGGCTCTTAACGATGGCAAGAAAGGTGTAGATTTTCACCAGAACTTAGGGAAAAATGTTACCGGGGCTGCAGAAGGGGGTTCTGGGGGTGGGAAAGCATGTCAGAATAAGCCCTTGAGTCCTTCTGCTCAGAGTGCTCAGAGTGAGCAAGTCAGTGGGGCTCTGTCCACTAGGGGAAAAGGGGAAGGCTTCTAATCTCCAGAGATGAAAAATGGATCAGAAATACCTGATTGACTTGACGGTGGCATCATTGGAGAAAGAGAAAAAGGCTGAGAACCTTAACTAAATAAGGAAATCTTATGGAAAATGATGGTGGAAGATTTGGATATATCTCCTCATAGAAGAGTGTTCCTATCATCCATGTATATTTTGACATGTATGAGTACTCACCTCTTCTCTCATTGTATCCCTAGAGCTGAAAATCCATATGTTCTCTTCATGTATTCCTATGTATCAATACTCTTCCATACTCCTTGTTGCTCACATTTTAATACTCACATTTCTTTGTATATGTTAATCAATATATGTATGTTTCCTCATATGTTCTCAAAAATCATAGACATATATACATATACATATGTGTGTGTGTGTGTGTGTGTGTGTGTGTGCAATCTGGTATCTTATAACTCATATATAATTCTTCAGATATTTTCTCTATCTGTTTCCACATATGAACACATATAGTCTTCCTGTATTCCTCTAAGTATATATCACATATGAGTATTCATTCAGCTCATATTTGTATAGGAACAGATACCCTTATTCTCTGTCTATATTGCTATATTGGAGTACTTTTATCCTTTCCACTGTGTACATGGACAGAAAGGAGTCTTCATATATTCTCTGACGTGCTAAGAAGCAGTATTTTCAGGAGAAAACTTTTACAGGAGAATATAGCAAGAGAATGTAAGCACATCTATGCACATATTTATAAGAAAAGAAAAAAGGTAGGTACTCCTATAAATTGTTGGGGAATATGTGAGAACTCATATACATAGAAATTGAAAGAATAATCATCTATTTTTATGAGGACATAGTATTTATCACTCATATAAATGAATGTATAAAAAGCTTTAATCAATACATGTACATAAGCATGAAGAAAAAGAACCTGAATGCACAAATACACATATAAATCTATTCTCTGGTTTTTTATATAAGAGTTGTCATATATTATCTATTCATTTGCATAAAAAATTATTTATACTTTACAGGAGTCTCTGCAGTCATATATGAGTACTTATAGAAGAATACAGAATACACATATATTAAATATAGGCATTCTTCAGTCTATGTAGGATTATATAGTTTATGTATATTCCCATATATAGGATTATAAAGAGTCCTCATAAAGAGAAATGGAGAGAGAGAAAATGGAGGCTTACTACATTACAGAATATACAGAGTAAATATTGGATCTTTTCATGGATAAGAATAGAGAAAGCCTGGGTGTTTTGAGAAAAGGGACAGAGAGCCACCTGCACAGACAGCAGGGGGTCGAAGACATCAGTCTCATCTCTGGGGTCCTCTTCCAACTTGCCTGGCTGCTGCCATGACAACAGTTGGGAGCTTCTACTGGCAGCTCAAGCCACCTATAGCAGTGTCAGAGGAAGGGAAATGGCCCCGAAAGCCTGTCTGCAGGAAGGAGGCTGACTGCAGGGAGAGGAGAGAGGTGGATGCGTGATGGGGGCCAGTGGAAGGAGAGTCAACAGTGAGGATTGGGAGACTTCAGGCTCCCCAAGGTGGGGGCTGAAGTCACCATCTGCTGATGCTCAGCAGGGGGTCTACCCCTTCCAGACTCAACTCCCCTTGGTGATAGTTCCCTGAGGACACTGGGGGCTGTAAATGAATGTCTTGGAGGGTGATCACAAAGCCTACCTGAGCATGGGAGAAAAGTAGGCAGGAAACATAAGCCCCAGAGCCCAGAACTCTTTGCCCATGGTGGGGAAATGATCCTCAACTGGTCTGTACCAGACCCTTGCCTTCCGTCCCTGGGCTTTGAGATGTGACTGGCCCTGTGAGAAGGGGGGTGGAAGCCTGAATAACCCCTTTCCAGAACTCATGGGCCCTTTCCTTTCACGCCTTGGGCAACTCAGTGGGTTTTAGAAAGAAGGCTTCTCCAACCTGCACAGATCAGCCTCATGGGCTTCTATCCCTCCATTTGTCCCCTGCTGCCAACAGCCCGAAGAAGCCAGAAGCAGGCGTCAATCCAATTGTTTGTCAAAGTGAAGCCAGAATAACAGATGTGCAACTTCACCAGGAGCTCTACAAATACTTCATCAACAGCTCTTCAACTTGCACAGTTTTTCACTTAATTTATCTCAGCAAATACTGAAGTTAATGCAAAGCTAAGAAAAGTACCAGAGAAATGACCAGCAGGATGAATACAGAGAGGACTGGCGAGACTTACATGAACTGATGCTAAGTGAAATGAGCAGAACCAGGAGATCATTATACACTTCGACAATGATATTGTATGAGGACATATTTTGATGGAAGTGGATTTCTTTGACAAAGAGACCTGAGTTTCAATTGATAAATGACGGACAAAAGCAGCTACACCCAAAGAAAGAACACTGGGAAACGAATGTAAACTATCTGCATTTTTGTTTTTCTTCCCGGATTATTTATACTTTCTGAATCTAATTCTCCCTACGCAACAAGAGAACTGTTCGGTTCTGCAAACATATATTGTATCTAGGATATACTGCAACATATCCAACATATAAAGGACTGCTTGCCATCTAGGGGAGGGGGTGGAGGGAGGGAGGGGAAAAAAAATCGGAACAGAAACGAGTGTCAATATAATGTAATTATTAAATAAAAAATTAAAAAAAAAAGAAAAGAAAAGAAAAGTACCAGAGATAATGATGTAGCCTATGATGTAAACCTTCAAACCAATAATAAATTGGTGATTGAAAAGTGAATTTCCATTGAGGAAAGAACACATATATTCTCTTTCTGTGTGTCTGTGTCTGTGTCTGTCTCTGTCTTTCTCTGTCTCTCTCTGTTTGTCTCTATCTGTCTGTCTCTGTCACACACACACACACACACACACACACACACACACACAGAGCTAGCATTTTTCCTTTTTATTTATGTCTTTGAAGTCAGGCTGGTTTTATTCTGTATTCATTTCTGTCTTTCCAAATTTCCCCTACATCTTCCTATTTTGATACATATACCCCAACTTTAAACTCTTAAAAGTTTAAGAACTTTACATTGTCCCTATAATTATTGTGATGTGGTATATGGACCTGTTTGGGGCCTCTTTGTAGTATATACTGAACAATGTAATATCTATAAGGGCATTCCTATTTTTCAGTCAGTTTTCAAACTTAATACTAAATTGTTTTCTAGAATGAAAAGGTTGCAATAAACATTGATTAATCACCTATCATTCTAGAAAACTCCCTCCTGGGCAAAAGGACTAATACAAAATTGTCAAAAGACATTCTTTGAATTTATGGTTTGTAGTATAAACTGAATATCACTCAAAGACTCAATATTACACACTAACTACGTTACAGTGTTAGAAACTCAAGAGCTGTGTGAAATGATCTGAGCTCTATTTTTTGCTCTTTTTTGTCTTTCTAAAATCTCTTATTTTGGGGAGATGACTTGTTCAGGAGGGGACCAGAGAGGAATGTATTCAGAAATGAATTCAGCTGTGATCCATCAAGGGATGGGATGATAATTAGAAGACAAAGAGACAAACAGAAAGAAACACACACACGTACACACACACACACAATTGTGAATCAATAATCAGGATGCGATATAAGTTCACACACAGAGAGACACAGATACATAGAAACAATCACTGGTGAACCAAAGATCTAACAGGATGAGGGGATGGAAGTTGGAGCATACATACCCAGACAGACAGACATATAACACACATGTTTCAACACAGCCACAATTGTGAAACTTCATTACAATCCTTTCATTAAACATTTTAATTAATATTTATTAGTAATCACAGAGATGAGATGAAATATAGAGCTCAAAAGGGCATTCACAAACATCTGATTGACTTGAGAATTGGAGAAATTGGACAGACAAAGCCAAAACAAGTTGAGACTCTTAATTCTTCCATAAAATCTCATGGAAAAGAATAGTGGAAGCTGTCCTTCTCTTTATGGAGATATGTCTCTTTATGGAGAAAGATTGCTATCTTTCATATGCATTTTGACATATGTGAGTCCCAATCTCTTCTCTCACTATATCCATACATCTGAGTAATGTTATGTTTTCTTTGAATATTCATATATATTATTTATTTTATATATATATATATATATGTATGTATATATATATGAATACTCCTCCATCCTTGTTGTGTTATGCCACAGTTCTCTTTAACTGTCCTGACTCAGTTTCTTTGTACAAGTTTCCCTTATCTCAGTCTCCTTAACTATTCCCCTAAGCTGTAAATCTCCCTCTGGTCCATTAAGACTGAGGACCATTTACTCTAAGGTTATAAATTGTTAGCCCAAGCAAGATAAACAAGAGAGTAGACCTCCTGACTCTTTTCTGTCCTCAAGAATTTACAATATCCCTCTAAAATATTCCAAGATATTTCACTGACATCTTTATCTCTGTGTATTCAGACATCCTGTCTCTGGGTTTTTTGGGTTTATGGCCTCTTCTATCCTGACAGAGGCTTTCCCGCACTTTCCCTCTTCATTGTCTCCAAAAGGTATTTAAGAAGTTGGGGTTCCTCCATTCATGGCTGGAGGCTGTATGCTGGAGGCAGGCAGCTGGCGGTCGGAGGCTGGATGCTGGATTCTTTGGGATGACAGTCTCCTCTAGCCCTGGGACCAACATGGATTCCTTGGTCCCAGTATATCTTTATCTCTGTCTGACTGGATCATTTGAGATGAGAGTCCTGTACAGTCAATTTTACTCTCCCATTAATAAAATATTTAAAACTCTCTAATCTCTCTCCTGTTTCTCTGGCATTACAGTTGTTGTTCATATTTCAGTACTCATATATTCTTTTTTACATATTATTCATTATGTGTGGGTTCTCCCATGTTTTCTCCAGAGTTACACATGTATTCAATGTATACAAATATTGTATATGATCTCTTTGACTCATATGTATGATTATTCATGTATTCCCTATATATGTTGGAATATATAAACACTTTACATGGTCTTTCTATTTATACTTCATTATTGAGTACTCATTCAGTCTGTATTCCTATGCAAACAGGTACCCTTATTCTCTCATATTCCTGTATGTGAACATTGATATCCTCTCTGTGTAAATGGGTAGGAGTCTTCGTATATATTTTGTGACAAGGAAGAAGCAACAGAATACTTTCATTTCTATGTGGAGGATGTAAGAGAACTTTTAGAGGTGAATATAATGAGAAAGTGGAAGGATACCCATGTGTACATATATATGAAAAGAGAGAATATGTGTAGTTATCTAGATCTGTAGTGAGTGAATGTGAGCACTTTTATACAAAGTAATAGAGAGAATGTAAATGTTTAGGAAGAGATAGAATTTGTAAATGCTATAAAGTATCATTGAGTACACGTCCATAGGAATGAGAAGAAAAACCCTGAGTATATATGAATATGTATGTATGTGTATATATATATATATATAAAAATATATATTCCCTTTTTTGTATGAGTTGTCATAAATGTTTTATATATTCACTTGCAGAAATGTGAATTATTTATACTATATAGAAGTCTCTATAATTATATATATGTATATATACACATATATATATGTACTCATAGATGAATACTGATATATGTATATGAGACATATGGTTTCCTTGCCCATATAGGATTATTTCATCTTATATAGGTATATGTATACATATGGTATATATGTATACATATCTGAGTCTTTCAGAAATGTGGCCAGAAAATATAACCCCCAGAGCCCAGGACTCTTGTCAGTGATGTGGAAATGGCCCCCAAATGGTTCTTCGGTGGATCTTGGTCTGGTACCCTCTGGGTTCTGAGGCTTTACAGTTCCTGTGAGATGGTGCCTCTTCTCTGGTTCAGAAAACAGGTAGAGGCAGAGCAGTGAGTTTTATTCCAATCTTTAGGGCTAGAATAAAGACAGAACTTGCTGAATGGGGGCTACTCCCAGGGAAAAGCTAGCAGGGGTCTTCGGCTGAGGGGCTAGTTTGCTAACACTGGGAGAGGGAGATGGATGTGGGACTAGAGTCTAAAAGGACTTATAGGTTTGAACAGTATTTAGGTCTAAAAAACCTCAGAGTTCATTTGGCCAAGCTCCTTATGTGATTATTCACATGAGGCCAAGAGGAGGGCAGAGACATGTCCAAGATCACACAGCCAGGAAAGGGCAGACCCAGGCCTGGAGCCCCAGTCTCTCTTGCCTATTAGGCTATCTGGCTTGCATCTTGGCCTTTTCTTCCTGTGATAGCCAAGCTTCATGGTATAAAAGTCCCTGGGAAGATGCTCCCCAGAAGGAAGTAGACAGGTTCCCCATAGAGTTTGGAGTTCTGGGAGTTTTTAGGTGGGACTGTGGGCCTAAGGGAAGAGGAAACCTACATCCCTCCATCAACTTTGGACCAGCTTGGGATATATAGTTAGCAGCATGAGCCTGAGAAAATCCCATGCCTTCCCTGAATGAGTTTCTTCCATTTGAAAATAAGGGGAATGGCCCCCAATGACCTCTGAGTGAAGACTCAGAGCCCTACTTGAACATTTTCACAGGGCCAGCAGGTGTTAGCCCAAGGAAAGTTCCTGTTTTCTGTCCTTAGAGAACTTCCATTCTAATGAGGAAAAGATGTATCTTAGACATGGTCAGTGTGTTAGAGCTGTCAAAGCTTGGACAAAAGGAGTCAAGCAGGAGTCAACTGCTTGCAAAACCTTCTGTTGCAACTTTTTGTTAGAATCCTTACAAAGTGATGTCAGTTGCCTAATTTAGCATGGTACTTAGCAAATCCTCTAGCTCACTAATGTATTTAAGTACTCATTGGAGTTCACACTTTGGGGAGATTCACAAATCAGTATTCAGTATGAGATTCACAAGTCAGAAACCCATAATCCCACTCTCAGATCCCACAATCCCACTCTCTCAGAGGAGTCAACCTTTTACACCGAGCATAAAAAGAGCTTCAGTCAATCAGTCAGAGTCAGTTCAGAAGAAGCCCACTCTCGGAGGCAGAACCAGATTCATTCATTCCATCTCACATCACCGTGGTGGCAGGCTCTCCTCCTTCGCTTCTCCACTGAAAGATAGGCCTCTAAGAAAGTTACCCGGGCCCAAGGAAAGAGGCAAGACTTGGAAAGAGATAAGAAATAAACGTTTGGATTTTATCAGCTGGTTGCATTTGGAGTGATTATTACTCTGAACCAAAACTAAGGCTGCCTCCAGAAACCTCCCCAAGAAACCTGCTCACAGAGAATCATTATATTTTAAAGAAGAGAACACCACAACTTTTCTCCTCCTTCCCCCAACTCCTTCTCCTAGATGGCAGGTGGTCCAATACATGTTAAATATGTTAAAGTATATGTTAAATCCAATATATGTATACATATCTATAGTTACCTTGCTGCACTAGAAAAATCAGATCTAGAAAGAAAGTATAAAAAAAAAAAACTAAGAAGGAAAACAAAAATGCAAGCAAACAATAACACAAAGAGTGGAAATGAAGCTGATTGTGGTTCCTTTAAGAAACTGTATTTTCTATTGATTTGTGATTTCTTTCAGATTGCTCTGTGATTCCTTTCTGAATCCCAGCCCCTCCTGCTGAGGCATTTCAGTCCAGAAAGCCAGGACCTTTGATTCACAAATCCTGGTCAAAAACATCTATTTGAACTCCAATAGGCGATCAGGGCTTGTTCCAGCCCCCACTGCATCTGAGCCAACTTGGGCTCTCCCAGCCTCCAACAGTTCTGATCTGCTCAGGTTGTCCCAACCCCCATTCTGATGATCTGCTTGGGTTACCCAACCCCCACCAAGACAACCAATGTAATGAGCTTCCATCAACTAAGGTCTTTGCAGATGGATTTTGGCAATTCCCTTTACTGCCAGGACAGTGTACTATCTGAGAACTGCATTCTCAGTGCAAAACTCCATTTTTCCATAGGTCTGCGCGCTGGAATGATATTCTTTTCCAGTGCCATCCTCTCTTTACCCTCACTTATTTCCCTAACCAGACTTTATGCTTCCAATCCCCATAATAAATCTCTTTTATCAATTTAGGTTTTGGGGGCTCTAAATTCCTTTACAGAGAACTGCTGCACTGCCAGAAGGTAGTCCCCAAAACTCCCTACCCTTACTCCGAATCCCAAGGGGTTACAGGTGTGTGGAAAGGTGAAGAACTTACAGATTAAGCACATATTGATTAGAGACTGTTAACTAAAGTAGATCAGGCCTATAGACCCCAGTCACATGATTTTAGATGAGACCTGGACTGCATTCCATTGTCCAAAGAAGGAATTAAGTGGCCGAAGCTGTAGATCACCTTTTTCACTGCATTCCACTGACCAAATAGGGGGATAAAGATTTATATAACCAATCACAGCCTGTAAAGGGTGGGATTTTGGGCGTTCTTTGTCTGAAATGTATAAAAGTTGTCAGCATCTTCAAGTGAATGACTCTCCTCCTGTGAGTATCTTTGCTGTCCTTTCAGGCCCACAGACCAGGACGGTCCGGTTCTCGAGATTCTAATAAATTCTTTCTGTACATCATTTGGAGAGACTCCTGAGTAGTCAGTTTGGGTAGGTGCAATTGCCCCAAACACAGGGGAGTCAAACCTCATCAGAAATGTTATATTGTGTTCCATACTCATTTCCCATATTTCTCTCTCTGGATGTAGCTGATGCTCATCATTACTGAACAATTGGAACTGGTTTGAATCATCTCATTGTTGAAGAGGGCTACATCCATCAAAGTTGATCATCATGTAATCTTGTTGTTGCTGTGTATAATGATCTCCTGGTTCTGCTCGTTTCACTTAGCATCAGTTCATGTAAGTCTCTCCAAGCCTTTCTGTATTCATCCTGCTGGTCATTCCTTACAGAACAATAATATTCCATAACATTCATATACCACAATTTACCCAGCCATTCTCCAATGGATGGACATCCATTCATTTTCCAGTTTCTAGCCACTACAAAAAGAGCTGCCACAACCATGTTTTTGCAGTTGGGTTTTCAATGATGGAAAGGAAGGTGCAGATTAAAAGTGGAACAGAGAAGGGGATGTTCAGCTGTGCAAAGGGACCTGGGCTCCAGAAAAAGAAGCTCTGGGAAACCAAGGGGGAAAGGAAGCTGGAATAAGCCCTTGAGAAGAGTTCAGGTGCCCTTTCCTTTTGCACTCTGAGCAGGTCATTAGGGCTCTACCCACTAGGGAAAGAAATATTGTCCTCCAGATGATGAAAAATGGATCTCAAGAAATCCTTCAGAAATAATTGATTGACTTGGGAAATGGAGTCATTGAACAAAAGCAAAACAGGCTGAAAACTTTAATGGAATAGGGAAATCTCATGGAAAATCTACCATGGATGGTGGAAGATCTGGATACATCTCATATAAGAGCATTCCTATCTTGTGTATGCATTCTGTGAGTATTCTTTTCTTCTGTCACTGTATTCCTATACCAGAGAATATGTTTTCTTTATGTATTCCCATATTTCAATATTCTTCATTACTTTTTGCTGTTCATATTTTAGTACTCATATATCTTTGTATGTATTAATATATGGAGTTTGCCCCGTATTTTCTCTTTAGTCACATATTTATGAGCAATCTGCTCTCTTATAACTGAAGTGTTTAATTATTCTTCTATTCTCTCTATATGTTTGCATATATGAGCACTTATACAGTTTTTCTCTATTCCTACAGGACTACATGAATTCTGAGTACTCATTCTGTTCATTTATTCTCTGTCTATATTGCTATACAGGAGTACTGATATCCTCTCTGTGTATATGGACAGAAGTCTTTGTGTGTTCCTTGACAGGATGAGGAGTAGAATACTTTCAGTCATATAGAGCAGAAATAAGAGAGCTTTTGAAGGTGAGTATAGCAGGAGAATGTAAGCATATATATACACACATATTTATATGAAAAGAGAATATAGGTACTTTTACAAAGTGATCGAGAGTGAATGTGTGAGTACTCATACATATAGGAATTGAGAGAATGATTACTTATGTTTATGAGGAAATAATATTTAATTAGATTACTTGCTGTCTAGAGGAAGGAGTGGGAGGGAAAGGAAGGAGAAGAATTTGGAACACAAGGTTTTGCAAGGATGGATGTTGAAAAATATCTTTGTATATATTTTGAAAATAAAAGGCTATTATTTAAAAAAATAAAATATTTAAAAAGCTAAAAATGTTTTGAAAAAAGAAATAATATTGATTATTCATAGAAATGAATGTATCTAAAGCATTAATCAATTCAGCTACATAGGAAGGAAGAGAAAATACCTCAATACATTAGGATACATATGAATCTATTCCCTGGCTTTTTATGTATGAGATATCATACATTATCTACTCATTTGCACAAAGAAAAATTATTTATACTTTATAGGATACTGCAGTCATATATGAGTATTCATAGATGAATACAGAATACACATATGGTAAATACAAGCATTCCTTGATCTGTGTAAGATTAGTCACATATATATTCCCAGATATAGGATTAAGAAGACTTATTCAGCACTGAAAAAGAGGAATAGAGAGGGAGAAAATGGAGGATTACTCCCCATGACTATACAAAGCCCTCATGTATTAGAATATATAAAGCCCGGATTTTGATGAGTGGGAAAGAGAGCTATCTTCACAGACAGCAGGGGGTCGATGGGCATCAGTCCTGGTCGGGCAGTCCCTTCCCTCTCAGCATTGGCTGGTGCCATGACAACAGTGAGGCAGCTGGAGCCACTTGTATCAGCGGTGGGGGAAGGGAAGCGAAGAGAAGGTCTTCAGGAGAAGGAATGGGGGTGGGGAAATGAGCCTCAGCAAGCCTGTGGGAGCAGGATGCTGATTTCAGAGAGAGAAGTGAATGCAATGTGTAGTTAGGGCTAGTGTTGGGGATCCTGGCCGGCCCAGATGGGCACTGACATCATGAGCCACTGAACGGGGGCGGGGGGAGCGTGTTGGGGGCACTTGCCCAGACTCAGCTCCCCTTGGCTGATGGCTTGCTGAGGATCCCAAGAGATGGGGCTTTATATTTAGGGATGAAGAAAGCCAGAGGATGAGCCCAAAGTCCCCCTGAGAGTCAGCCTCCTCAGCACAAAAGAAAAAATGGCCAGGAAACATAAGCCTCATGTATTCTCCCTATATGTTTGCATGGAGGAGCATTTCACAAGTTTTTCTACGTTCATACTGTTATGCCACAGTTCTCTTTAACTGTCCTGACTCAGTTCCCTTGTATAAGTTTCCCTTATCTCAGTCTCCCTAACTATTCCCCTAAGCTGTAAATCTCCCTCTGGTCCATTAAGACTAAGGACCAATTACTCTAAGGTTATAAATTGTTAGCAAGATAAACAAGAGAGTAGACCTCCTGACTCTTTTCTGTCCTCAAGAATTTACAATATCCCTCTAAAATATTCCAAGATACCTCACCGACATCTTTATTTCTGTGTATTCAGACATCCTGTCTCTGGGTTTTTAGGATTTATGGCCTCCCCCATCCTGACAGAAGTTTTCCCTCCCTTCTTACCCCTTCCTTTGTTTAGAGAAAAGGTATTTAAGAAGTTGGGGTTCCTCCATTCATGGTTGGAGGCTGGACGCTGGATTCTTTGAGATGACAATCTCCTCCAGCCCTGGGACCAATATGGATTCCTTGGTCCCAGTATATCTTTATCTCTGTCTGACTGGATAATTTGAGACAAGAGTCCTGTCCAGTCAATTTTACTCTCCCATTAATAAAATATTAAAAACTCTCTAATCTCTCTCCTGCCTCAGTTTCTCCGGCATTACAATACAAGAGTATATCACTTGTGAGTACTCCTAAAGTTTTATTTTTTCTCTCTCTGTACTACCAAAAAGGAATGCTGATATCCTTTCTGTGTACATGGAGTCTTCATATATTCTCTGATGGGAGAAGCAGTGAAATATTTTCAAGAGAGAAGTTTTAGGGGTGAATATAGCAAGAGAATGTAAGCATATACACCCACATGTATATGAATAGAGAGTATATGAGTATTCCAACTGACGAATACAGAGTGAAAGGGGGAGTACACCTGTACATAGCAATAGATAGAATGATTAACAATGCAATGTTTATGAGAACATAGTATTTGTCATGTATATAAATGAATTGTTGGACAGCATTAACCAGTACGTGGACACAGGAATGAAGAGAAGGACCTGAATACATAATTATACACATGAATCTATTCTCTGACTTTTATGTAGGAGTTGTCACATATCATCAATTCATTTGTACAGATGAATTTATACTTTACAGGAGAGATACTTTGCGTCATATATGAGTACTCATAGATAAATACAGAATACATATATATTAAATATAAGCATTTGTTCCTCTCTGTAGGATTATAGATGTATATATTCCCATATTTAGGATTATAAAGAGAAGAATGGAGAATGAACAGAGGATTACAGCCTTACGTGGCTATACAGAAGAAATATTTGAGCCCTCACAGATGGGTACACAAAGACCAGGGTTTTGAAGAGAGAGAAGGAGGGTCATCTACACAGACAGCTGGGGGTCTTGGTACCTGGGGTCCTCTCCCTCCCCCACCTGGGTTCTTTCTATGAACTGAGCTGGAACCCTGTGCCACTGATGGGGCGATAGTGGGGGAGAGGAAATGAGCCTGAAAAGTTGTGTGGGAGAGGAAGGTGGAATGAAATGAGAGGAGTGAGTGGGGTATCTGGGGTGGGGGGGACAGTAGAGGGGGAAAAGGCCTTTACTCCTGCCTGGCCAAGGTAGACTCTGTCATCACTGGGTACTGGTACTCAGCAAGTGTTTGCATATATGAGTATTTATACAATTTTATTATATTGCTAGAAGAGTACATCACTTGTGAGTACTCATTCAGATCATGTTTGTATAGGTACGGGTACCCTTCCTTTTTGTCTACATTAGTCAAGCTGATATCCTCTGTGTGTACATGGACAGAAGACGTGGAGAAGCAGTAGAATACTATCAAGCATAATTGGGCAGATAGAACTCTTAGAGGTGAATACAGCAAGACAATGTAAGCATATATACACATAGATGTATACGAAAAGAGAGAATATTGGTAATCCTACAAATGAATAGAGAGTGAATGTGAGATTATTTATAAACAGAGGAATAGAATTATTAGGAAGGTTTATGAGGACGTACTATTTGTGACTCTGTTAGGTTAAGATGTAGGATTTGCTCCTACAGAATGGCTCGCTCCCACAACAAGACCCACGATACCAGGTTACATGAAAATGTTTACAATGAATTATAAAAAAGGAAAACAAGAAGTGACCATACAGTACTTACAACAAAAGCGCTCAATGCACCCTATGATTAATGTAACTAGTACAGTACCAAGAGATACATGGGTTAGAGGAGGAGAGAAGAAAGAGGACATAACCCACCTGGGGAAGCACCAACCTGGCAGGCCTCTGGCTGGGGAATCCTGGGTGACAGCCCGGCAAGTCCTGACCGGGAGGGTCCCAGGTAGAGCATTCTCTCCATGGGTGCTTCCAATTGGGGTATTGATCTACCGTGACTTCAATAGCCCAGGAGCAAAGGTGGCTAAATGCCAGCAACACGGGCTTCACTTTGTTGAGCGAATCCAGAAGGGGCCCCAGTCCCCCCGAGGCTGTCGAGAGTGAAACTTTACTCCTGGAGTGGCCAGTTCCAGTATGTAGATAATGTGTCCTTGGTAGATTTGGCCAAAATCCACCCAGAATGGTGGGTTTTTTTTAAACTATATCTGATCCCAGTATTATTCAGCAGCTGCAAAACAGGGGTGAATAACAGTTCCCTGTACTGTAATTACCCCATGGACATGGAGGGAAACTGAGGGCTGAAGTCTACAGAATCTTATCATTATATCTATATCTTTCAGACTCATTAGCCAGGCTCAGGTACCCTTAGCTGTTGGCTTGCTAAGGACCCCAGGGGCTGAGAGTGGATATCTGAGGGGTGAGAGCTGCCAGGGGAAGAGTCCAGCCCCCCCCCCCCCATCCCAGGTCCAGGTTCCTGAGCATGGGTGACAAATAGCTAGAAAACACCAAAATCGAAGATCCCTGAACAGGTACCAAACATAGGGAAAAGATGGAAACTGGCATGAAGCCCCCACCTTCAAACCTTCCCTTTCAAGCGCATGGACTCCAGGATAGGCAATGGGTCAGGTCGGGGTGAGGGCACCTCTGGCACTAGAGGCAGGTCCAGAAAGATCCAGGGGCTTTATTCTGGCTTTAGGGTTAGATCACAAACAGAATTTCCAGATTGGGGGCTGCTCTCAGAATATTAGACTAGGAGAGTTTTCTAAGCCGGGTCAGGAGGGATTGGGGAGTGGAGTCCGAATGGACTTTTAGTTCTGAGTAGGAAGGACTGCCAGAGACCTCAGAGTTCCTCTGGTCCAAGCTCCTCCTGTGAGAAAATGGGAAACTGAGGCCAAGAGGAAGGCAAGGATATGGCTAAGATCACACAGCCAGATGGGGCAAACCCAGGTCTGGAGCCCTGATCTCCTCTCTGTCAGGCTGGCTGGCTTCCATCTTGGACTCTCCCTTCTCTGACAGCCAAGCTTCATGGTTAAAGCTCCCTGGGAAGGTACTCCCCAGAGGCAGGTAAGGAGGTTCCCCATGGAGCTGGTGGTTCTGGGAGTCTTCAGTTATGACTGTGGAATTAAATAAAAAGTAAACCAAGCCCCGCTCCGAGCTTCCTGCCAGTCTGGGATAGACTTTTAGCAGAGTGACCCTTGGCAAATCCCATGCCTTCCCTGAATGAGTTTCTTCCATTTGTAACATAAAGAGGATGAACCCCAGCTGTTTCTCTCAAAGCCCTACTTGAACATTTTCCTGGGGCTTGGAGGTGATAGTCTAGGGAAGGTTTTCTGCCTTCCAGTATGACTTATTCCAACATGGTAACAATGATTTATCAAGAGATGGGATGGAAATTCTGACAGATATTATTAATCAGAGAAATGCAAATTAAGACAACTCTGAGATACCACGACACACCTGTCAGATTGGCTAAGATGTCAGGAAAAAATAATGATAAATGTTGGAGGGGATGTGGGAAAACAGGGACACTGATACATTGTTGGTGGAGTTGTGAACACATCCAGCTATTCTGGAGAGCAATCTGGAACTATGCTCAAAAAGTTATCAAACTGTGCATACCCTTTGATCCAGCAGTGTTTCTACTGGGCTTATACCCCAAAGAGATACTAAAGAAGGGATAGGGACCTGTATGTGCCAAAATGTTGGTGGCAGCCCTGTTTGTAGTGGCCAGAAAGTGGAAAATGAATGGATGCCCATCCATTGGAGAATGGCTGGGTAAATTGTGGTATATGAACGTTATGGAATATTGTTCTGTAAGAAACGACCAGCAGGAGGATTTCAGAGAGACCTGGAGAGACTTTCATGAACTGATGCTGAGTGAAATGAGCAGGACCAGGAGATCATTATATACTTCAACAACAGTACCATACAATGATCAATTCTCAGGGACGTGGCTCTCTTCAGCAATGAGATGATCCAAATCAGTTCTAATAGACCAGTAATGAACTGAACCAGCTACACCCAGGGAAGGAAAGAACTCACGAAAATGAGTGTGAACCACTCCATAGCATTCCCAATCCCTCTATTTTTGTCCGCCTGCATTTTTGATTTCCTTCACAGGTTAAGTGTACACTATTTCAAAGTCCAATTCTTTTTGTACAGCAAAATAACTGTTAGGACATGTATACATATATTGTATTTAATTTATACTTTAACATAGTTAACATGTATTGGTCAAACTCTCATCGGGGGGATGGGGGGGAAGGAGGGAAAAAGTTGGAACAAAAGGTTTGGCAATTGTCAATGCTGTAAAATTACCCATGCATAAAGAAAGAATTAAAAAAAAAAAAAGAAATTCTGACAGAAAAAAATAAACACACACTCAAGATTACTAAACCATATATACTCCTACAATTATATGTAAAGGGTTGAAACTCTGAATTGATGCACTGGGGTTGGACAATTGAGCACTTAAGGCTAATTCCCAATTGGCCAATACTCTATCAGCATATGCTTGGAAAATGGCCCTTCCTACTATTCTGAGAATTGTGGGAAGGATTAGGGGGTGGAGTAAGACAAGCCAGAGTCACTTTGGCAGTAGACGGGGAGAAAGAAGGTCATGGAGATCCTGTGTCTATTCCCTTCACTTCTACCCCTAAAGACCAAGAATAAAGTCCAAGGACTTTTGCTTATCCTGACTCTGGCTGATTCTAAGGTATCCAGGATGCTAACTCGATCTTCACAATTATACACTCATTCTCATGTACTCTGAGTATAATCATTTCATTTTAAAATTTATAATAGATATCAATTAGTCATCTTGATAAGAATATAAGAGAATATATTAGGAGTCTCTTCACTAATATCTGATTTACTTGAGAAGTGGGTATCTCAGGCAGAAAAAGGTAAAAAAGATTGAGAAACTTCGCTCCCAAGGAAAATCTCATGGAAAACATCGTGGAAGATCTGGATACATCTCCTCATAGGAGAGTATTTCTATCTTTCAGGTTTCTTTTGACATGTATGAGTACTCACCTCCTCTCACTGTATAGCTAAGAATCAATATGCTCTATTTATGTATTCCTATGTATTAATATTCTTCCATACTCCTTTGCTGTTCATATTTTAGTACTCATATCTTTGTATACATTAATCAATATATGTGGATTCTCCTATATGTTGTCTACAGTCATATGTGAGCAATCTGGACTCTTGTTACTCAAATATTAAATTATTCATGTATTCTCTCTCTAAGTTTGCAAAAATGAGCACTTATCCAGTCTTTCTACATTCATATAAGAGTACGTTATTTGTGAGTCCTCATTCACTTCCTATTTGTCTAGATAGAAATACTGCTATTCTTTGTCTATATTACTATATAGGAGTACTGATATCCTCTTTATACAAGAATCTTCATAGATTCTCTGATAGGAAGAGAAGCAGTAAAATACTTTCAGGAGAGTGGTTTTAGAGGTGAATATAGCAAAAGAATCTAAATATATATATATATATATATATATATATATATATATATATTATATATTATATATATATATATATATATATATATATATATATATATATATATATATATACATGTTTATATGAAAAGAGAGCTGAATAGTGTGGGAATGAGTGAGTTCCCATATACATAGGAGTTGAGAGAATAATTACCAATGTTTATGAGGACACTGTATTTATCATTCATTAAATAAATGTGTAAAAAGCATTAATCAATACATGTACATGGGCAGGAAGCAAAAGGTACAACACAGGGAGGGGGTTATGCCCTATTATCCAGGGCCTAACACATGAACATCTAAAAATAGATATGAATCTATTCTCTGACTTTTATGTAGGAGTTGCCATATATTATCTATTCATTTGCATGAAGAATTACTTATACTTTACCTAAGACTGCAGTCATATATGAGCAACTTACAGATGAATAATATTATACATATATCAAATATAGGCCTTCTTTGCTCTATTTAGGATTGTATGGTCATATATATATAATATTCCAACGATAGGATTATTAAAAAAAATCATTCAGTGCTCAGGAATGGGAGTAGAGAAAGAAAAAATGGAAGATTATTCCCATACAGGTATATACAGAGGAAATCTCTGAGTACTCAAAGATAAAAATAAAGAAAGTTCCAGGGTTTGGAGGAGGAGGACAGAGGACCCTTTGCACAGACAGCAGGGGGTCGCTGGGCATCAGTCCTGGTCCCTGGGGTACCCTGTCCCCTGTCCCTGCCCGGCTCCCAGAGTGACAACAGTCAGGAACCCCCGCTGGAAGCTCATGCTACTTGTAGCCTGGGGGGGGGGGGGAGGGGAGGATGGAGCGGGGAGGGGAAATGAGCCTGAAAGGCAGTGGGGGGTAGGTAAGCTGAATGCAGGGAGAAGAGAGAGTTCGATGTCTAGTGGGGGCCAGTGGCGGGTGGGGCGGGTGGGAGGTTGTTGGAAGACTTCGGCTTCACCTAGGTGGGCGCTGACGTCACCAGGCACTTGCGCAGACTTGGTTCTCCTTGCCTGGTGGCTGCCTGAGGATCCCGAAGACCGGGAGTGGATATCTGAGAAGAGAGAGGAGCCAGAGGACGGACACAAAGCCAAGAAGGCTTAGGCTTTTGAGCATGGGAGACAAATGGTCAGGAAACAAAAACCCCAGTGGGTCCCCAAGTGGAGATGAACCATAAAATGAATATATCAAATATCTGAATACTCATTATGAATGTATACAAAGAACATGCGTAATTCTATGAGTATTTTCTATATTGCTTGTGTTGTCACATATTGTCCATATATTCACATACACACATTCGTTTTCTTTGTTTACATAAGAACTTCCATATATCAAATATATATGAATGAAATATGGAATCTTTTCTCTAATGATTAGAGAGAATAAATGATTACTCAAAAACATTAATATAGAGAGGGATATTATTGTATTTCTATGAATATACAAAGAAGATGTCGGGGCACTCAGGATTTAGAACACACAAAGCCAAGTGGTTTTTATTAGTGTACTAGTGGAAGTAGCTGAGGGTAGTTGGGCATCTATCAAGGTGCTTGGGTTCCTTCCTCTCTCCTTCCTATACTAGTTCTGGGAAAGACAGAACGAGGACAGTAGGAATGATCGGCTCAGGCCGCTAGTTCTTGGGGAGGGGGAGGAGGGAGCTGACCTTTCACCTAGTTATGATTCGTCAGTGGAGGGAAGAGCAGGATTGGCTGGAGGGGATTCTTCCCTCACAAAGGTGGGCGTTGATATCACTGGCCCGTCAGCTCTCACTTAGGTATCGGTCTCACTCCGTCGCCATTCTGCTGGGCCGGTGCCTAGGTGAGGACCCCCGAGGGCTGGGAGTAGATATCGGAGTGGCAAGATGCCAATGAAACAGCCCCACTCCCACAGGAGGCTCAAGCGCCCAATCGGGGGCCACAGTCGGCCACAAAATCCACCACCTGAGAACCGGGGACCTATGCCAAGGGTAGGAAAATAGTCCTCAATTAAGTCTTTACCAGACCTTCGATGTTTGGCCCCTTAGGCTCGGAGAGTGGATGGTTGGGTGAGGGATTGGGAGATGGGGCTCCTCTGACCTGGAAGGAAAGACCCGAAAGGTCTTTATTTCAGGTTTTCGGATGGTCAACAGCATAATTCCCTGGTAAGGGGCTGCTCCAAGGGAAAGCATTAGACCACCGTGGTTACCTCATCTGGAGTTCGGTGAGGGAGCGGTGTGGGGGTGGAATCCGAATGGGCTTTGTACATTAGGATAGGATGGAAGGTTCAAATGTCGCCACCCTCCTCGTGTGAGAAAAAGGGAAACTGAAGCCAAGAGGTGGGCAGGGACATGGTCAAGGTCACACAGCAGGAAGGGGCAGATCCAGCTCTGGCATTCTGGTTTCTCGTCTTTCAGGCTGGCTGGCTTCCATCTTGGCCTTGGCTTCCATGGAAGCCATTCCCCTCCCCACCCCAAACAGGTTGTCCCCTTTACTGAGATTTAAATAAGACAAGTTCCTAATAGAGCTGGGGCTCTGGGAGTTGTTAGTTATGATTCAAAGATTAAAAGGACAGAGCAGCTCTGTTCCGGGTTTGGGGATAGTTTGGATCCACAGTTAGTAGGGAGCTGATCCAGTGAGCCAATTCCATGACTTCCCTGCATGTGTTTTTCCATTTGTGAAATAATAAGGGGGATGATCCCCTAACTGTTTCACTCAGAGCCCTACTTGAACATTTTCCTGGGCCTTGGAAGAGATAGTTTAGGCGAGGTCCCGGTTCCAGCCTTCAGAGAATGCCTGGTCTATTGGAGGATGAGTGGCCATTGACAATGTGCCAAAGAGTTGACCAGAGGAGGGAGGTCTGCGATAGGGATCAGAACATGGCTTGTTAAAGGTAGACTGGATCACAGTTGGGCTTTTGAGGATGGAAAAGGTGGAAATTGTTGACAGAACAGAAATGGAGTTGCGGGCAGAGCAAAGGGACCAGCTTGGGCTGGGGGAATCAGGGTGGGGGAAGGGAGCTGGGATCCCCACCACCACAGCTCATGTACCCTTTTCTTTCTCTTCTCCCCCCTCCAACCTCCCTCCCTCAGGTCTGTCGGATTCTGCCACCCAGAAGGAGAAGGATTCCTCCCCCACCTGTGGAGATCAGCCTCAAGTATGTCGCGAAGATCATCTCCCTTCTGCAAACTGTCTGAAGAAGAGGAAAATGGGGCCATAAGCCGAATCAAATTGTCTGTAAAAATGATGCCACAAATATAGGAGAACTTTGTCACCACAATTCTTTCATCAGAAGCCTCAGTGGCTAGACACTTAAGCCATTGATTGATTAGTTAAATGACTAACATTAGTATACCCATAAAGGAAGACAGAAGGAAGTGTGGCCTATAATAAAAACCATTTGAACTTCAACAGTTTTCTAGTCTTATTACTAATGATTAAAAAGGAAATGGGCATTGAAGAATGGGCAACACATATAAACACACATCCTGAGTCCAATCTTATTTTATGTAGAATTTAACTGATACAACGCATTTTTTCGATTAGGAAACACAATTCTTTGCTTTTTGTTTTCTTTCTCATTTTCCCCTTTTTGATCTAATTTTTCTTGTGCAGCATAATTGTGGAAATATATATATGATGTATGGGGAAGGGGTGGGGGAAGGAGGGGAAAAATTGCAACAAAAGGTTTTGCAATTGTCAATGCTGAAAAATTATCCATGCATATAACTTGTAAATAAAAAGCTATAATAATAAGAAGAAAGAAATATATATGGATTAATTTAACATATATTGGATTGCTTTGCATCTAAGGGAGTGGGGGAAGGCAGGGAGAAAAAAATTTGGAACACAAAAGTTTTTCAGGGGGGAATGTTGAAAACTCTCAGTGCTTACATTTTGAAAAGAAAAAGCTTTGGAAAAAAACAATGAGGGGAACACAAAGGAACCTCTAAAGTGCCTAAGGAAACATCTGACTCTTTTACTAAGGGGAAGGATCTGGGCAGTCAAAGACAAAAGAGGTTTAGAATACCACTCTCATTTTAAAATTTCATGTAAAAGCATGTTGGAAGACTGGGGCCTATCTCCTCATAGATAAGTCGTTCTGGATTATCTCTATAGGGATATATGTGAGGATGTATATATTTACATTTTGAAAGAGGATGACAAAAGACTGAAAGATGAAAGAGACTCAGATTTTGCTGAAATCGTGGTCACAGGACATGCCCCAGAGATTTTGCTCCCATTGTTTTTCAGAGTGGATGGAGCTCTACAAACATTGACTTGGGTACAGAAAAAAGTCTCAAACCTCATAGCACTCGGGGTCTACTAGAAGGAAAGCCCTGAGCTCAAATAAGCCCATATTACCCAATGAGTACATTAGAATAATGTACATGACTACATTAGAGAGCTATAAACGACAGGAGCTCTGGGAACTGAAATGAGGTGATCTGTGTTATATCTTCTTTTTTTGGAAAATCCCTGTTAAAAGGGAAGTAGGAGCAATGGATTCTGAAATTAATGTGACGGGGAAAATAGGAACCATAAAAATAATGTAAGTTTTTTTTTTTTTTTAATAAAGATATAAATGAATAAAAGATCTGAGGACTGATCCCAGTTAGATCCTGCTGAGAACATCCCTGGCTCCCATATCTTCCCTTCCCCTAGATTAACCCACCCAGTGGTACCATGATACTTTACCAATCCCAGATTCTGCAAAGAAAATCGCAGAGTCACAGTAGCTCATGGGCATACCTCAGCCTCATAGCACTTGGTTCATTTCTTGGGAAAGATGACTATTTCTATAAAGTGCTAGAGGTTGTTGACAGGAGAATTTTTGCTAATGGGCCACGAGACTATGGACTCCCAAAACATAGACTCCACTTCGAGAAGGAGGGACTACAATAGGAAGCAGGAAGAGAATTTTAGCTCCTACTTTGGGCTAGCCTGGGGACTGAAATAGACAAAGGTTGGCCTCCCCTCTTGCACAAAGGCCTCAGTCTTGCAGAAGAATGTTTGCTCAACTAGATTAAAGGAAGTGGTTTGCTCTACAAAGTGCTTGCTCAACAGTGCTCCAAGGAGTAGCTATTCCATAAGGAACAAGAATACTTATAAACCTGTCCCTACTTCTGTTTGAGACAGAACTCTACCGAGAGGAGGTAAATAAATGCTCTCTAAATTACAAAGGAGACCTTGGCTGTCTTGAATTTTATTGCCTGGGCTATCTCAGGGACAAAGGCTAAGGGTGACTACTTTGGGGAGGATTGGAAGTCCTAGAGCACAGAAACTACTATCTGTTTTAGTGTCCGTCCGCCCCCCTCCCTCCCCTCCCGACCCCCCAGGGCACAGAATAGGTACATAATCCATTGTTGAGTTGAAAAATCAAACTCAAGAATTTAAGAGCTTTCTGTCTCAAAGGGACTTTGAGACTTGTCCCAGGGACAAGTAGACCCTATAGGGTGTCCAGAATTCAGGTCAAAGCTTGACCATTCTGTCTTTTTGTCATCTTCAAGATCCATCCTTTAATGCGCTTGGGAAGACTTGGCTTAACTGGATCTCTGCCTGTACATTGTTTAAACCTCCACGGCTGCTCATCTTGTGAGAGAATGTTTAAATGCTCATATATATGAATGTATATGCAGAGAATATGTGAGTACTCAAGCATAAAATTTTCAAGAATTTATAAGGACACATGAATGAAAATAGAGAGAATATATTTTCTCTATATATTATTATATTATTAATTAATTAATTAACATTAATAATATTAATATATTAATAAAATGTATTAATACTCATATGTCCAGAGAGAATATAGGAATACTCTCATGTGACTATTTAAAAAATAAGTGTATAAAAATAGAGAGAGAACAGGTACATATATTAATAATATATGAGTATTCATATGTAGGAATATATAGAGAAAATATGTGAGGACTCATGAGATTAGAGAAAGAATATGTAAATGCTCATCGATAAATTAACAAAAATGGATGAATATTCATCAAATGGGGAGGTAAGTAACCCATAGTCACAAAGCCTAGGGGAATATTTGAGTGCATTTTAATTCAGGTCTTCCTGACTCCAACACAGACACTCTATCCACTGAACCACCTGGAGAATATATGTGTACTCCTATCAATGAATATATAGACTATACACATCCTTGTTAACACAAATATAAGAATACAGAAAGAATCTATTTCCCCAATGTGTGAATATAATGACAGAACATATGAGGCCTTGGGGATGTGAACATAAGAGGAAATGTGGTTTGATTAAGGGGATCGAGGGATGCATTGAGGATGGGGTGATGTGGTCAGTTCCGGGTCCTCCTCTCTGTCTTCGGGGCACCCCCCACCCGGAATGGTTGTAGTCAGATAAAGCCACCAATAGCAAGAGAGAATTCTGGGGTTCCATTGGGAAGACAGGGAGGAAGAGAATCAAATGAGCCCAGCAGGGCGCAGGAGTGAGGGTGGGGTGGGGATGGGAAGTGGGGATATGGAACCAATGGATGAGAGAACATAGAGGGGGGCACCCAAGCCCATCACTGGACTAGGGGAGGAGGTCGGGGGTCACTATGCTGGGGGAGCTTCTACTCACAAAGCTGGGTGCTGATGTCACAAACCATTCACTCTGCTCAGCTCCTGTTCCCGGAGCACCCCAGGGGGCCTTGCCACGAGTGGAAATTGGGTAGGGACAGATTCCAGGAGACCAGACCAGCACCCACCTGAGGTTCACAGGATGCTGGGGGGTCACAAGCCACCTGCTTCACGACCTCGAGGCTGCTTCAGATGGAGGGAAATGGTCGCCAATGGTTCTTATCTGACCTTTGCTTTTCATCCTTTGTGTTTTGAGGTGCAGGCAGTCAGGAGTGGAGTGAAGGACACTCTGTCGTGAGTGGGGGAGGGGGGGCAGGTCCAGAAAGACCCAGACCTCTAGTTGGGAGCTGTCCCAAGGGAAAGCATTAGAATACCCTGACTTATTCAACTACAGTGGGGGGTTGAGTGATGGGGATTGTGGGAATTTCATCTGAAGGGATGGAGAGAGTTTTATAAGATGGAGGGCTGCAAGAGAAGTCAGAGCTCATTTAGTACAACATCCTAATTTTTGAGAAAGGGTAACATCTGTCTCATCTGTGTGACATCACATGTCTTCCTGATTCCACGCCCAGTGTTTCATCCATTGTATGTATCAGCTAACAGCCAGAATCAGGAAAAGCTGAAATCAAACATGGCCTCAAACACTACCTGGGTGAATGAGATCCAGTGCAAGTAAACTCAACTTTGACTACTTTGCTTTCCACATCCCTAAAATAGAGATTACGATAGCATCTACATCAAGAGTTGTTTTGACACTGCAATGAGATGATATTTGAAAAACGTTTAGCAAAGTGCCTGTAACATAGTAAGGAGGTAATACTTATCCCTTCCTTTACTGTCCACGATTAATTCATCCATTTTACAATCAACCCCACGCTCTTTGTTTCCAGTTCTTTGCCACCCAAAGTATTGCTAGGAATACATATCATTATGTTGAGGGGTAAGAAATGAGGGATGAGAGACACCCTAATAGCTATGGGGTCCCCAGGTCAGTGTTGCAGGTTTTTGCAAAAGAATTCGAAGTCCTGATCCCTATCCAAGTAAGGTTTTTTGGCAAAAAAAAAAAAAAAAAAAAAAAAAGATTTATTCATTGAGAAACTATTTCCTCAGTGGACTGCTTCTTGATTAGGAATTAACAAAGGTTTGGGTACAGAGTCTTGTTTTTTATTAGCCTTCTATGGTTTGGGGCTAAGCAACAATTAGAGGCTAATTTCCAAATGAATAAAGGGTGATGGTTGTTTCCCAGACCAAAGTGATTCTCAGATCAATTGGGAAATGGGAGCACTCCCATGGGAACCAGGTAGGAGAATGGGGATCATTTTTAGGAATTTCCCCAGGCCAGGTGGCCCACCCTCCACAAAGATCAGGGGACAGAGTCCTTATTGACATCATTTTTCCCCCTCAAGCAGTCACCCCCAAATTCATTTGGGCAAAGGGACAGAGGTCTCATCCTCTGGAGCTGCTTCAGGCTTGACAAGGACCATAGAGCTGTCCCTATGCTCAATGGGGGTTCAGGCCAGGAGGGGAAGTCGGAGATCTGAAGGTGGCAGCAGCAAATCTAGGGAATGTTGAGTGTCCAAGTCAGTTGTCCCATGATCTTCAGACTGGACAAGTAGCTTGGAAGTTCGTAGCTTGGAACCTGGCGGAAACGAATCTCACAAGCAGGTTAAAAGTGGGGGGGGGGCCATTCAGGGTCGGGATGGAGACATTTGGGAATGGGGCTTTTGCAAACAATGCATCAGGTCCGGTCTGTGGGCCCACCCAACGATCCTGAAGGCCCCCACTGCCCACGGAGCTCCCTAGCTGAAAGGCTAAGGAGTTAACTACTGGCAGGGGTCACAGAATCACGTCAAGAAAGTAGAAGAGAAAATGCTAGGAGCAAAGTTCTCATCCTTGGAGTGGGAAAAAGGAAGGAAGGAGATTATAGTGAGAGAAAGAAGGACACAGGCAATTTTACCCTTCTTTCTCCAGAGTGTTTTCAGGGGTCCTGCGGAAGAGTAGCTTCAGGTCCTCTGTGGGTTCACAAGAATATTCTGAAATATCCGAAATAACAGAAGCAGCATTTTTTATCCTAGAAATATGAGTCCAGCTGGGGGACCCTTCCAGTGTGACTGACATTGGAGCAATCAGAATGACCTTGTATGGGCCTTTCCACTTTATACCCAGAGGGTCAGCACCTTGAGGCTTCCAAGGCTTCAAGTACACCATGTCGCCTGGATTGACAGGGGAGGCCACCTGAGTACGAGCACCTGCAGGTTTAGGGAGATGCTCGTTTGCGTGTTCAGGAAGGGCTTTCTGGACTGCACCGAGCTGTGGGGCAAACTGAGTGACCCGATGTGGTTCTGGACCTACAAGAATGTCGGTGGTTAGGAAGGGCCTCCCATGCAGAAGTTCAAAGGGTTAAGCCTGATATTCTCCCGAGGTGCAATGTGGACTCTGAGAAGCCCTAATGGGAGGTTCTTCACCCAGTCCTCTCTAGTCTCTAAGCACAGTTTAGTGAGGACTCCCTTGAGGGTGTGGTTCATTTTCTCCACCTTCCCAGAAGCCTGAGGACGCGAGGCAGAGTGGAGGTGGTGATTGTAAGCACTTTGGCCACATTTTGGGTCACCTGAGAAGTGAAGGCTGGGCCATTGTCGCTTTGTAAGGAGCTAGGCAGGCTCAGGCGAGATATGGTCTCTTTTAGCGGGCACTTTGGTGCCTCCTGAGCCTTCTCAGTCCTGCAGGGAAAAGCTTCTGCCCAGTTAGCAAAGGTGTCACCAAAGACCAGAAGCAGCTTGGAACCTCTGCAAGGGGGTATATATATATATATATATATATATAAAGTCTATTTGCCAATCTCCCCCTGGGGATGCGGCCCTTCTCTGAACAGGCTTCAGGAGAGGGGGAGGTAACAGCTCTTTCAGGATTTACTTGGGCACAAACTGGGCAGGCCTGGCAAACCCGTCTGACTGTTTCTCCCCGCTTGTGACCAGGGAAAATGTGTTTCCCCAGGGGCTGGTGGGTAGTTTGGTGAAGACTAAAAATAAGTTTCTGCTGACTTGCCTCTGGGATGAAGAGTTGGCTTGAGGGTGTTTGAAAGCAGCCAGAAGGAGAAAGGCTGTACCCTCTCTCTTCTGCAAGGGTTTTTTTCCCTGTGAACTATAGGAAGGGGTGTTAGAATCAGAGATCTGGGGGATTAAAGGGCAGCAGCTGTGAATCTCCCTGCTGGTGTCCTTTACAAAATCCGACTGAGACCTCTCTGGGTCTGTGGACAGCTTGCAACAGCTGTAGGATTTCCCCTGCATATTTAATGGGAGAATTCTTTGCTGTCAAAAGTCCCCTTTCTTTCCATATAGCCCCATGAAAAGCATATTTTGGAGTCAGTATAGATGCTCCCTCTCATTCCCTTCCCTGTTCCAAAACTCTGGTCAAGGGCAATAAGTTCAGTTTTCTGGGCAAAAGTCCCAGAGGGCAGTGGCTCCACTTCCAGGGTGCCATTGAAGGTCACTATGCATAGCCCGCCTTTCTTTCCCCATTTTCAAGAAAACTCAACCCATCTGTCAACCATTCACCATCTGGGTTGTCAAGAGGAATGTCCCTCAAGTCAGGTCAACTGCAGTAGACAGACTCTAAAGCTTCCTCCCAATTATGAACGATGTCTCCCGACTGATGTTGTCTGGGAGCAGGGTGGCAGGGTTAAGAGTGGAACACACCCAGAGAGTCAGGTCGGGGTGTCTAGCAGGAAAGCCTGATATCTAGTGACCTCCCTGCAGGGAGCCACTGAGGCCCTTTGGCTTCTAAAATGCTCTGAACCTGGTGGGGAGTAAAAACCTCCAATGGCTGCCTCGGGGTGAGTTTTAAGGCTTCACAGCAGCCACTGCTCTAAGGCACAAGAGCCATCCTAGAGAAACTGAGTCCAGTTTCTTTGAGAAGAACACAACCTGGGGTCAGGTCCCAGGGCTTGAGTTAAGACCCACAGGGCCTGGTCTTGCCTTTCATCCATATACAGGGAGAAAGGCTTTTCTAAATAACATAGGGCCAGGGTGGGTTTGACTTTCAGGTCTTAAAAGCTTTGCCTGACTGGGACCCTAGTCAAGGGGAAGGTTGTCAGGGCCCAGAATGGGGCTGAGACTATGGCCCAGATATTGGACAGACTGGCAGGCAATGTGGGCTTTGGAAAAGGAGACTCTGGGGCCCGTAGAGGCCAGAAAATTAAGTTTTTATGGCTGCATGTAGGGAGGCCTCTCAGGTGGGGCTGCAGATTAAAATATCATCCACCTCCTGGAGGACACTGCTGTGAAGCAGCTCCAAACCCCTTAAATCTTCAGCCAGCACTAAAATTTGTGCTTAAGAAATCTCTCAATCAGGGGTTGTTGTTCCTCCCCAGCTCCTGCCTTTATTGCTTATTGGCGTTTATGGGGGAATACACTGGGGTCCCGCAGCCTGACTAAAGCTAGAGTGGCATGAGTGGCGCGCCCAGGGATTCCTTGGTCCCAGACAGAGAAATCTATTTTCTCCCAGATTCCAGAGGGAATATGGGAGAGCTTTAAAAGAAGCACAAAAAAATCATCTGAAGGTCTGAGAAGGGAAAATTGGGTCCCCGATTTCACCACTAAATCATGCCCCAATAAGGGAGCAGGACAGGAGAAAATAAGAAATCAGTGTTTGAATAACAGGTCACCAAACTGGTACGGCAGAGGAAAAGTCTCAAAACAGTTCTTAAGTTTCCCTTCAATTCCCATTATCCCATAGGGGATGGGTAGAATGGGACCAGAGTGTTGAATCCAGATAGAAAGAGAGGCCGCCATAGCAAAAAGAAATTCAATGGTCTTACCAGCCACATCCGAGGATACCTGGGGTTCAGCTGTTGTGGTGGAGTGAGTGGGAGCTTGACCAAATTCCCAAATCCTGCTGGAGAACAGAACATTGGGGGGGGGGGCAGCTTGTCCCCTCTGAGCAGTCTCTCTTCCAGTGCCCCTCCTGGTTGTACTTGGGGAAAGGGCCAGGGGATTTACAGTTTTGAGCCTAATGGTCCTGTCCATTACACCTGAAGCATGAATTCCTATGGTTCTTGGATATGGAAGCAGCCAAACATTGGGACTGTTCTCCATTTCTCATTTTAACTCTGCAGTCTTCCTCCTCTGGGGCAGTTTGGTCCCTATTATTAAAGACTCCAAAAGTTCTTTCTAACAGCTGAGTCAGAGAAGTTTGGGGGCCCAAGGCTGGCTTCTTCAGCTTCTTCCATGTATCTTGGGCAGATTGGTTAATATTAACATCTCCCCAGGAAAGATCAAATTAGAAGGTATTGGCCTTCAACCCATCTATAAACTTGGTGGGGTCCTCAGAGTAATGACCAAGTTTTTCCTTAATCTGGGAGAGATTTGACATTGAAAAAGGCACCTGTACCCTGAGTGTGTCTCCCTGAGAGTCTGCTGCTTCTCTCAGGGGGCAGAGGTTAGTTAGCAGGGGTGGCTGAATCGGGATCCTGAGGAGGAGGAAGAGAGCTCCCACTCCTCATATCAGAGGGATTGAGGAGTCGGGGTAGGGAAGTCTTAGGATCTATTTCAGGAGGTGAGGGGGACAGAGTTGAAGAAATATTGTCAGACATGAGGTCCTGTCTTTGATAAGGAGGTGGTTCTGAAAGGGATTCATGGGCCTTCTGATAAGGACCGCATGAGGGTGCAGAGGAGGGACTCTGTGTCCCTTGAGGAGTGGAAAGGAGGGGGTTATTTAAAAGGTTAGTATCTAATTTTGATTCCCCTCCAGCAAATTTTAGCAGCCTTCTGCAGTGCTGTCTTAAGTTTTTTAGTTTTGAGATCTTTCAGGCCAAATTTGTCTCGGTTTTTAAGAGACAGCCTAAGGGAGAATCAATTTTTGCGACAAGTTTTAGATTTTACAGATTCTGTAGCACCCCATCCTCTCAAGCATCTCTAGAGAAGGAGACGGGTGACAGAAGTCCCCCGGTTAAGGATACTTCTGCTAAAAGACGCAGGAATTCCAATCCAGGCATCAAGGAAGTCTGCTGAGCATAGAGCTCCCGACACCCCAGATCTTCCCAGGTGTTTGACTTGTTCTTTGCTATAGAACAGAGACAAGAGGCAAGAGAAAGCTTGCCTCAGCCAGGAGGATGTAAAATTTCGGAGGTCCCCATACGGGCCACTAAATGTTGAGGGGTGAGAAATATCCTAACAGCAATGGGGTCCCCAGGCCAGTGTCGCAGGTTTTTGCAAAAGAATTCGAAGTCTTGATCTCCAAACAAGGTTTTTTGGCAAAGAGGGGGGGGGGTTATTCACTGGGAAACTATTTGCTCAGTGGGCTGCTTCCTGACTAGGAATTAGCAAAGATTTGGGTACAGAATCTTGTTTTTATTAGCCTTTTATTGTTTGGGGCTAGGGAGTGATTAGAGGCTAATTTCCAAATCAATAAAGGATGATGAGTGTTTCCCAGACTAAAGTGATTCCCAGATCAATTGGGAAGTGGGAGATTACTGTGGGAATCAGGTAAGAGGATGGAGATCATTTTTAGGAATTTCCCCAGGCCAGGTGGCCCATCCTCCACAAAGATCAGGGTACAGAGGCCTTATTATATCAATTAAATATGCCAACATGAAACTGTTAAAGCTTCAATAACTTGTAGTTGCACTAAGTTCTTTAGGACATCCTGTAGGTGGGCCACTTTCTGATCTACTAAAGGTATATGCCCAACAGTTTCATCACTGGGCAAAGGGCATGCCCCAGAGATTTGGGTTTCATTGCTTTTCAGAATGACTCGACCTTAGTATACTTTGACTGAGCCTGTTACCATTTGTAAGCCCTAGGGGAAGTATAAAGTGTAGAGAAGACAGCCTTAGACTTCAAAGCACTCAAAATCTAGTAGGAGGAGAGCATTGTCACAGATGAAATACCCCCATATGAGTACACTAGAGAGTTATAAACCTAGAACAAAAATGAATTGATCTGTGTTCTTTATTTTTCTTTTGGAAAATCCTTGTTACCAGGGATGACTTGTTGGGTAGGGGAAGTGGAAATAATATATTCAGAAATGAATGTGATGAAAAAGCCAATAGGAACCATAAAAACAATGTAACATTTAAAAAATAAAGGTATAAAAAAATCTGAGGACTAGATATATCCCACTGAGAGTATCCTTGTGTCTCATATTTTCCCTTCTCACCAATTAACCAGCCTGAGCAGGGGTACTATGTCTATATGCCCAGTCACACATTCTGCAAATCTCAGGACCACAGGAGCCCATTTTCACCCTTCAGCCTCATGACATCTCATTTAATGTTTGTGAAAAATGACTTTATAACTACAAAGTGCTGGAGATTCTTGATTGTAAAATCCTTGAGCTGATGGTTCATGGGACTGGGAACCCCCAAACCAGAGAATCCCCTTCAAGAAGGAGGGATTGCATTAAAAAGTAGGAAGAGAATTTTTGCTCCTACCTTACACTAGTTTGGGGAGTAAGGCTAGAGATGAATCCTTTATGGGGAATTGGAATTCCTAGAGCACAAAACTACTTTCTGTTTTCATTTTCCCACCCTGAGGACAATGTCTAGTACAGAGAAGGTGCTTTATCTATTGTTGTTGAATTGAAAAATCAAATTCAAGCACCTAGAGCTGCCTATCTCAAAAAAAGATTCCAATGGACAGTGGGAGGTGGGGGTGGGCACCTGTGGTTCAGGAGGCAGGTCTAGGAGAAAGTTCTCTGAGAAGGTGCTCCCCAGAAGCAGGTGGGCAAGTTCCCTATAGAGCGGGGGTGAAACGAGGATTCTGGGAGTCTTCAGTTAGAACTGTGAGGTTAAGGGAAGAGCAGATCGAGTCTCCTCTCCCAACTTTGGACCATTTTAGCATGCACCCTTGGCAGGGTAATACCATGCCTTTGTTGAATGGATTTCTAACATTTGTGAAATAAGAACCCATTCAGAACCCCACTTGAACTTTTTCCTGGAGTTTAGAGGTGTTAGTCTAGGTAAGGCCATTCCCTGTTTTCTGTCCTCAGAGAATTCACAATCTAGTGAAGGAAAAGGTGTGTCTTAGACCTGCCCAATGGAGTAGTGATGGCAAAGCCATGACCAAAGGAGCTAAGTTCTGGAGAGGCAGGGGTCAAGGATTGTTTGGTGGAGGTGAGCTAAGTGGCAGCAGGGTTTTCCAATCATGAGAAAGGAGATGCAGATGACTAATACTTCTGAGGTGGGAACATTCAGTTGTACAGAGTCCTGCTTGGTCTGCAGAGGGGTGCTCTGGGAATCAGGGTGGGAAAAGAAGAACAAAATAACCCTTGATCAGAGTTCATCTGCCCTTTCCTTTCCCACTCTGGACAGGTCTTTCAGATTTTGTCACCTTGAAAGAAAGTGCTTCTTCCCCAACCTGCAAAGATGAGCCTTATGGATGTCACTAAGATCCCAAACAGAAGTTAAAATGAAGGCCTTTTAAAAAACGATCCTTATATATTATTGTTCTGTAAGAAATGACCAGCAGGATGAATACAGAGAGGCCTGGAGAGATTTACATGAACTGATGCTAAGTGAAATGAGCAGAACCAGGAGCATCAGCACACTGTTAATAAGATTCCTTAAAATGGATGAATGAACTCATTTATTGTTAAATCCATAGGACTTTATTTTATTTCTGGCTTGTTTATTTTGTTTCAAAGTATGGCAATAAATATTTTCTCATACACTACAAATAGTCAACTATATTTAAATAGTCAAGCTTTAAGAGCTTGAAACTACACTAAGACATGGAACACTTTGTATATAGACCTGTTTTTGAAGTCTTTGCATAGCTATGTGTCCAGCTGTAAAATTTAGTCATTTTTATAAAATTCCAAATTATTTTTTAGAATGTGGAATTGAGGATGGGCCTCTATAAATGTTGATTGAGCACTTATCATTATACACTTCAACAATACTATATGAGGATCAATTCTAATGGCCATGGCTCTCTTCAACAATGAGAGGATCCAAATCAGTTCCAATGGATCAGTAATGAACAGAACCGGCTACACCCAGTGAAAGAACACTGGGAAATGAGTGTGGACCACAACATAGCATTTCCACTCTTTCTGTTTTTGTTTGCTTGCATTTTTGTTTTTCTTCCCAGGTTATTTTTACCTTCTTTCTTAATTCAATTTTTCTTGTGGAGCAAGATAACTGTATAAATATGTATACATATACTGCATTTAACATATACTTTAACATGTTTAACATATACGGGACTACCTGCCACCTGGGGGAAGGGGTGGGGGGAAGGAGGGGAAAAGTTGGAACAGAAGGTTTTGCAAGGGTCAATGTTGAAAAATTACCCATGCATATGTTATATCAATAAAAAGCTATAATACAAAAAATAAAGTTGTTTTCCATCTTAAAAAAAAAGATCCTTATAATAATAATGCTAACTAGCATTTACATAGCAATAACTATATGCCAGGCTAAGCACTTTACAATTCTTATTTCATGTGAGCCTTAAAACAACCCTGTTGTCATAGGAGATATTATTATTCTCACTGTACAGATAAGGAAATTGGGACAAATACAGGTTAAATTACTTGTCCAGGATCACATAGCTAATAAGTGCCTGAGGTTGAATTTGAATGCAGGGTCCAGTGCTGGCTATCTTATAACTGAGACAAAATATTTCCAGTAGAAAAAAAAATGTTTCATTCAATGAACATTCATTTTTCCAAATGCCATTTTTGAAGATTTCATTTGTTTTCACATCACATTCATTATGAAAGACTCCTTCCTCACCTTCTATCCAACATCTGTGCTTGGGTACAAAGACGGAAAAAGAGAGGAAAAAAAGCAAAACCAATCCATTGGCTGTCTATGACAGTAAATGTAAATGCCATGCTCTACACTCATAGTGCCTTACTTCTACAATGAAGTGAAAGTACATTTTTTCAACTCCTCCCTAGGGCCAATCTTAACTATTACAATTATACTACATTTAGGGTCTACTTTCTCCTTTTCCTTTTTGGTGTTGTAATCAGCGTGTATATCATAGCATGTTGCTGATTTTGCTTATTTTTAAACTGTATTCGATATCAGAAGTGTTTCCAAATCTCTCTGAACTCATGTTGATTATTTTTTTCTAAGACACTAATATCTTTTTATAGTCAGCTACCTCAATGTGGTGTAGCAGATGGAGCTCTAAGACTGGAATCAGGAAGGCCTGAACTCAAATAGGGTCTCAGAGAGTAGCTAGATGAGATGCAGGACAAGTCACTTAATCCTCAGTTGTCTCAACTGTAAAATGGTAATTATAATAGCACCTACTTCACAGATTTGTTGTCGGGCTGCAATGAAATATCGTAAAGTGCTCAGCACTGTGTCTCGAGCACACTGTTAATAAGGTTCCTTAAAATGGATGAATGAACTCATTTATTGCTAAATCCATAGGACTTTATTTTATTTCTGGCTTGTTTATTTTATTTCAAAGTATGGCAATAAATATTTTCTCATAAACTACAAATAGTCAACTATATTTAAATAGTCAAGCTTTAAGAGCTTGAAACTACACTAAGACATGGAACACTTTGTATATAGACCTGTTTTTGAAGTCTTTGCTCAGCTATGTGTCCAGGTGTGAAATTTAGTCATTTTTATAGAATTCCAAATTATTTTTTAGAATGTGGCATTGAGGATGGGCCTCAATAAATGTTGATTGAGCACTTATCATTTGTAGAACCAGCCTAGGAACAGGGTGAAATATAGTCCTTAACCACTTGGCATTTATGATCTAATATGAAGATAAACTCAACTCTTAATATCTAATATTATGGAATAAGTACATTAGATAGTTAAAAACTATAAACTGAACTGAATTGTATTTTTTCCTCTCTTTTTCAAAATCTCTGTTACAAGGGATTGCTTATTGGATAGGGCAAGTAGGAGGAATATATTTAAAAATGAATGTGATGGAAAATCCAACAGTAATAATAAAAATAATTTTTTTTAAATCATGTAAATGAATAAAATATCCAGGGACTGATTGTGGGTAGATCCTGCAAAGAACATCCCTAAGTATCATATTTTCCCATTTTTCAGATTCCTAAGCCTGTGCCTATGTTCATTGATAGCTTTTTCAAAGTCACCACGTACTCATTAGCCATTCTCTATCCTTCTGCCTCTTGGAACTAGTTTCATTTCTAGGGAAAGATTATTTTATTTCCACAAAGTGCTGGGCACTACTGGTAGGTGTACTCAGTGAGCTGATCTATGGGGCTTTGGACTTCCAAACAAGAGATATACTATTTAGAAAAAAGAGATTGCAATAGGAAATAAAAAGAGGCTTTTGTAGCTCCTGAATTAAAAGTACTCAAGGTGAAAAGTTTAGAGGTTGTTATATTTTGAATTTGAGTTCCTGCAGGGTAAGATCTTTTTGATTTTAACCACTGAGATGGCTACCAGCTTTCCAGCCCTCCCCCAACCTGCCATCCCACCCAACTCATCCCCCTGCTCCACATTACCCCCCAAGTGGCACCTGCTGCAAGATGGTTTATATTAATACTGCCATTTCTGGAAACTGCTTCAATTCCTGGAGCCAGGCAGGAAAGAGGGAAGAGGAGCAGATTTGTGACAGATGCTCAATGCAATCATAACTGAGAGTGTGAATGGGATGACCTATCCCACCCCCACCCCTCAAAAAGGACAGTAGAATGGCTTAGAAACCAAAATGTAATAATATGATGTTTATGGGGAATACATCTGATAAAGTGAGCTATACACAATCAAAATGAGGGTATGGAGGAGTCTATTATGCTTCAGCTGAAGTAAAAAAGGAAAAGATAGCCCCTTCCATCTTGACTAAACAGCATCTTTTAAGGAGCATTAAAAGTTTGCAGGGCTTCAGGGAACAACAGGTATCATTTGCATCCCCAGGGTACCTGCAAGCTTTCAGTGCTTCTAAAAGGATGTGATTCAGGGCAAAGTGTGCTCACTTATTTATTTTCTGGTCTGAGTGCTGGAAATGCCTGACCCATCTTGGGGATGACTGGTTGTCCTTGGTTGAGTTTCAGGAGAATGCTGCTAGTTGCTATTAGGACAGGAGGCTCTGCAGGTTCACAGCCACTTAACTATTAGCTCCTCTTTGGTCTGGGACTCCCACCCTGCTTATTCTACTACAGGCTTCCACCCTAGAATGGAGGCTAGAACTGAGTCCCTGATCTGCTCCGGCATGGGAACCAAAGCATTACTGTTTGTTCCTGAACTTGATCCATGCTCAAGCTAAGTAGCCTGCTAGTGACCAATCATTTCCATCACCCCAATGTACAGATGTATCTGTTGTTGGACCTAGAACAGAACAGTAAATGACAGAGCTGCTGGATGGTACCTATCCCTGCACCTTGGACTAGTTCAGGAATCCCCTGGGATCTCTTTCTGCCCCAGTGTAATGCACAGTGCAAGAGTACAACTAATTTACCATTACATAAGCTAACCAGTGTGACAAACACAAATTAGACTTACACTTTTTGATGCTAACAATTAAACTTTATTCACTAACAGCATGCAAACATTACTATTTTTCCTAAATTTTTTTTCTTCAGTCCCCAACTCTTTCTCCCTCCACCCCCTCCCCCACCCATCGAGTTGCCTCATTATACATATGAAGTCATGCAAAAAACATAGCTCCACATTAGTCATGTTGAAGAAAAGAGAAAAAATAGTGAAAAAATATGTTTCAATCTGCACTCAGTTTATCGGTTCTCTGGAAGTGGATTACATTTTTCATCGCGAGTCCTTTGGAATTGTCTTGGGTCGTTGTCTTGATAAGAGTAGCTAAGTCTTTCACATTGGGTTATTATTACAATGTTCTTGTGAACAATGTTCTCCTCCGATGTCACTTCGCTTTGCATCAGGACATAAAAGTTTTTCAGAAACAATCCCCTTCATCATTCCTTACAGTACAATAGCATTTCATCACAATCGTATATAATTTGTTCTGCCATTCCCCAATTGATGGACAGCTCGATATTTCAAATTTTTTTGCCACGACAACTGCTCTATTTTGGCACATAATTATTGGTCTTTTGACTTTTTCTTTGATCTCTTGGGGTATAGACCTAGTAGTGGCATTGCTAGATCAAAGGCTATGCATAATTTTATAGCCATATGGGCACAATTCCAAAACATTTTATAGAATGGCCGGGCCATTTATAACTATCAACAGTGCACTAGTGTCCTTATTTTCTCACATTCCCCTTTAGCATGTCATTTCCACTTTCTATTATACTAGTCACTGTGATGGGTGTGAGAGTGCCTCAGATTTGTTTTAATTTGCATTTCTCCAATTATTAAGGATGTAGAGCATTTTTTCATAATTATTGATAGCACTGATTTTTTCCCTAAAAATTCCTTGTTTATAACCTTTGACAATTTTATCAATTAGGGAATGGCTTTTATTTTTTACAGATTTCACTTCATTTTTTATATATTTAAGAAATGAAAATTTATCAGAGAAATTTGCTGTGAAATATTTTCCCAGTTTCCTGCTTTCCTTCTAATTTTGGCTACATCAGTCTTTAACTTAATGTAAATGCATTTAACTATGCACTTTACCTCCCATGATCTACTCTATCTCTGGTCTGGTCATGAATTCTTCCCTTTTCTACAGATTGATATCTGATGACACAAGCTAATGGTGAGGTTGTTTACCAAATTTTTCCATTGATGTTCTGTCCTAAATGGGGGTCACATATATTTATCAGTTGTTTATGAACACACACATGTTGTTACCAACTTGTACCACAATATGTTTATCTTAATATTGAAAGAGAAGCTACAAAAAAGAAACATAAGAACACATCTTCACAAAATGGCAGCCTAATAAAAAATGGAGTTAATTATATCAAGATAACAAGTATTCTCACTACATTCCAACCTCTGGCTGCTGGCTATCCCAGCAGCCATCTAGGATGGTCTAGAAATAATATTGTAATTACTACTAATATAAAACAAATAGCAATTCCAAACACTCAATGTTTATATCACTTAGAGTTAGAACATATGGGACACACAAGTATCAGTATTACATTTAGCATTAACACATTTTAAGATATGTTCTTAATACAGTGACAATAGGTCTTTCCATTTGTCGTATGTTTTCTCATGGCAAGTCCTCTGAAGATCAAATCAGGAATTGCTATATGAGAACATGTTACAAGGCCTCTTAATTTCTTCTCATTTCAAGCCAATGCCCTGTGATTTTCTGTCTGGTGATCACTATCATGTCCATCATTATTTGTTTTCCAGGCCAGGCATGGCTAAAGTCTATGATTGCCTGTATAACCTCTCAGTGATGCATAAGCAATCAGGGTGAGGTTTTCTTGTGTCTCTGGCAAATCAAAAGGTTGTAACCCCTTTACTTCCAATGGGGTGTCTAAGTAGGTAGCAGATCCCACTCTCATATTGGCAATGTTTGTATTTTTGTATCCTGCTTTCACATCTGTGATTTACAGTAACAGCTGGATACTGAACAACCAACCAGAAGGTAAAGTCATTCTTAGTTGCAAAGGGCTGCAAGAAGGTTCTCTGAGGTGATACACAGGATAGGGTATGTGATGAGATATGCAAGGATGAGCAGCAGTAGAGTCACGAAGGCACCAATGATGAAATCACAGCACATACACAGCTGTTAAAAAGAAAAAAAAAAGAAAAAAATTAGCAGATCTATGTATGTAATTTCTCTTCAAGAGATCTGAAACCTTTTCACAGGCCCATCTGTGACCCAGACTGTATTCTACTTCCCCACCCCAGTGGTGTCTACTAGAACTAGCTGCTGGTCTGAGGGGGAGTTGACTCCATTACATTCTAGTTCTTTCTGTGAGAATCTGTTGCTTCTTTTTCAACTCAGTGGGGAGTAGAACAATAATTTTAAAGTCAGCCATCAATTCAAGACAAATTTTCCTTGGCCTGCTATTCAATTAGCTCCCTGCTTTTCTAATAACTGCTTTCTAGTCAGTAGCCTTTGTATCTTTTGACTTTAATCTTAAGTGTCTTTCCATCTTTCCTGCAGCCTGTGGAAGGGAAGATAAGTGGAAGTTCCACATAATAATCTAGGTCTTAGCCTACATACAATCAAATATGGACTGAGAAATGGGATCTGTGACTGCTCTAATTACTGGCTGGTCATAATAAACAATTAACAATGTTAGACCTTCAAGAGGGGAAGCTGTGATTACTCATGTACTGAGAACAAAATCTAGTCCTCTGGCTGAGAAAGATATTCCCTCTAAGTTCAAATGATCCCTAAAAATTTAATAGAAAACAATGGAGAGGAGGGGAACCAGGGAGGAGGAGAAAGGAAGGCCATATGGGGTCCACGGGGCCATAATATAACACCTGGTTTATATTACTTTCTAGGCAAAAGACAAACACACCACTTACTTGATTTTTTAGGGCTTGCCACTTAGTATGTCTCGAACTGGTATTCAATGAAAAAGTTCCTTCTCACAGCCCAGCTGGAAGTTGTCTGTCTCCGGATGTGGTGGTTGGCTGGCAAGTCTGCAAATCCCTGTCAGTCAATTAGCAATGTTTTCAAGCAAACAAGATGTGGGTGTCTGAGTCTCAAGTTGGCTCTCAGGAGCCAGGCTCAGTCTCAACTCAAGAGCAGGCTGAAGACTTGGGGCCTCCAGTGGGTTCTCATAGGTCTAACTACGGACTTTTAGCTGGTTTGACCCAAGTTTGGTGGCTGGTGAAGTAATTTGTTTATCAATTGATTTCATTGATACCTTATGACATAAGTTAATGGTGAGGTTGCTTATAAAATTTCCCCATTGGTGGGTTGTCATATATGGGCATCCCATATGTTTTATCAGTTGTTTATAAACACAAACATTGTTTAACAACCTATACTACACATAAACTTATTTAATATTGAAAAAACAAGTTATGAAAAACAAACACCAAACCACTTCAACACAAAACATTATATCAATAAAAAATGGAGTCAGTTATGTCACGGGCAACAAACTTATTCTCATTTCACCTGGTGCTTCCTGCCCAGGTGCCCAGTCTCAAGTTTCTTTCAGTCCCTGGGTGCTGTAAATGCTCCTGGAAAGTCCCCATCCCCAATGTCCATAGATCTCTTTCTTCTTCAGCTGCCCAGTGCTGGTGACTTTTTCTTGGATTTCCTGGTCAGAATTTGGTTTGGTGGATTTTCTAGATCTTTGTGGAGGAGTCCTGGTGGAGGAGTTATGCTGTATTTCTTCTTGTTACTCCATCATCTTTGACTGCCTCTCTAAAATACTTATAATTATTAAACATTATTTCTTGAAAGTAGGGAGATTTTTCACACTACACTGCAGACACTTTGAGAAAAAAAATATAAAACACCACAATGAGCAGACAGCACAATCACATTAAATTAAAATTTTAATCTTCTTCTTCTGCACTGACTGCTTTGGAAGACTGGGTTGCCCCATCTCTTTCAGGATCTGGAATGTGGAGTATTTCAATTAGCGAATTCGGGAGAATAGAATTCATATATTGTGGAGTGATCAAGATGAACTGCAGGTGTTCCTGGGAATGAGCTATCCTCAGGATCATGTCCATGGCAATTTTTCTATGGTCACTGTCCAGGCAGATATCAAATGTGTCCAGGCATCTGAAGGGAGATTCTGTGATGGACCACAGAGTGACAATGAGCAAGAAGTTTGAAAAGTAATGTCGTTCTCCTGCTGAGGTTCGCAAGTCATTGAAAGCAGAATCTCCACGATTGAACATAACAGAAAGCGTCTCATTGGTGTGATCAAAGTGAATCTCCCCGTGGAAGGACCACTGAGATAGTAAGCTGTCAAAGTACAATTTACCTTGTATAGAAAGATTCCTTCTGCGTTTCTGGTATGCTTCATATCTCTGTTTTGATATGTCCTCCATGGTTTTAATCAGCTTTTTCAAATTCTTCACTTTATTATCTAGGTCCAGATATCTTTCTTTTGCTTCTTGGTACTGTCTCATTATATCTTCTCGGCTCCTGTGAGTGTAGTTTTCAGATTGAATCCTCTGTCTTAAGAGATTAATTTCTCTGTCAAGAGCAGCAGCAGTGTGTGTAACTTCTTTACGCTCTGGGCAAATATATTTGGCCTGAGCAGTCTCCCTCTCCAGGTCTCTTTCTTTCATGGCCAGCTCTTCTTTTTTCATTTGGAGGGAATCTAGGTGTTGTTTGAGCCTATTTTCATAATGCACCATGGATTGGTGTTGGGTGTCCAATTCTAAAGCAGCCCTGTTTCGTTCTCCTCTGACAGATTCTAGTATTTCTGACATGTGATTATATTTCAACTTCAGCTCTTCATGTCTCTGTTCAGCATCTATTTTTGGTTGCCTTAATTTCTCCATCTCTTCCCTTCGAATTTTCATCTTCTCTTCAACCTCTTTCATTTCTTCTTTAATTTCTTGAGCTTCTTCCTCCAGAATTGAGATATCAATCGACTGGTGTTGTTCTTCATCCTCAAGATCTTTTATTTCTGAAGTGAAACTTATTACTTTAATCTTTATCTCTTTTAAATCTTGATAATGACTATCAATAGTTTCTCTATTCTTTCTGACATCCTTTTCAAGTGAACACACATGTTCCTGAAATGCTGACAACTGTTCTATTTTATTTTCCACAGCTTTCTCCAAATTACTTATTTCCATTTCTATATCACCCAAGTAAAGTGGTCTCAATTCTTCACATGAATAATAGTGGCGTTGAAATACATGGTCACCATCAGCAGTTAAAACTTTGATGCAGTTCTTGGGGGGTCTCTGAGCCTGCATCACAGTGCAAGCCAAAGCTTTGCTTTTAATAAGCAGTATTGACTCTACGCCCTTCATGTCAATCAAAGTATTCACCACCACTGCACTGTCTATTTCTAAAGCAGCGAGAACTGTTGGAAATTCTGGGTGATAAGCCATTCTATTTGTTACATCATAAACCTCGCAATTAAATGCTGAAATGATTATCTGTGGTCGTGAAGAGCCTGATGGATAAAACTTTTTCATCAGCCCCTGCAGGATTTGTTCATCATTGTGGTTGTCACAGAAAAAGGCAAGAAGGAGGCCCTTTAAGCAGGACTCAATAGCCAAAGCAAATTCAGGGTCCCGAACACGGATACAGGCTCCCAGTGGGCCTATAGGTTTGTAAGTAAAAAGCCCTTGTCTATGGGCATCTTCTATAGCCTCAAGAAGGGCTGGAATCTGGGGTCCAAATCGTTTTAGTGGTTCAGATTTACAGTCTCTCAACTGGTCTAGCTGTCTTTGTTCATCATTCAGTATTTGTTGTATATAGGATTCTTGTTCTCTGATTTGAGAATGCTCTTTATCATCTTTCTCTATGGCTTGATGAAGATGTTTTATTTCTTCAACAAGTGTATCTTCCTGATCCTTAAAGTGCCTAATCTTCTCCTTCAACATGGAGATTTTGTTCTGTTTTTCCAATTCTGCTAGTTCTAAATTCTTTTTCATTTCATCGATTTGGTTATGAAGCTGCTCTGAGACTTTGTCTAGTTTGTTAAATTCATTTTCGGAATAATTATAGAAAGCCTCTGCTTGACAATAGGCCCTGTCTGTTCTTATGGCATCCTCATTAGCTTGAATGCACTGGGGCTCTAATTCAGCAGCGTCTTCAGTTAACTTATGCATGTTCTCATGAATGATTCTGTACTTCTTTTCTGCTTCACTAAATTTGATCTTTGAAGCCTCCAATTCCTGATTCAGTATGATAGTACGCTGATCGCCAATATTTATGCAACCAATTATGTTATCGATTTCTCTCTCAGTTTTATTCACTAGTGCCCAAGCCATTTCGTTTTTCAAGTCCTCCAATTTTTTCCTCAAGGTAACCATATTCTGAAAATGCTCTTCTATTTCTATGCCCTGCCGTTTGAGCTCCTCAAGCTGCTCTTCCCCTTGTTCTATCTGATGCTGGTTTCGGGCTTTTCTCTCCATAATTTGTGAGTAGTCTTCCCTCATCTGTTCAAGCTCAGTGGCTTTCATAAACAATTTATATCTGTCACCATCATTTCTGGTATCCATTAACAGCCTGCTCAACTCTTCCCGCAAAATAGACACCGGATTATCTACCTGTATCTTAAAACGTTCAAGAATGGCAATAAGATCCTCTTTCTTAGAAGAAACCACGCTTCCTGAATGGCTTTTTAGCTCATAACTCGCACTCCCATCCACACTGATGTGCTGGTGCACAGTTATGGAGTCCCCGTAAAGATCGGCTTTAAAAGCATAGTCCCCTCTGTTCCTTAATGTGATCAATATGTTGGCTGAATCCTCTCCCTCATTTATAAACTCTTTCAAAGACGAGCCTAACGATTTTCCACCAAGACCAACCACAAGAGCAGACAACAACGCATTCTTGCCACTGTTTCCGACCATAAAATTGACATTAGATCCAAATTTCACAGGTCCAAGCATGGTATAGCCCATAAAGTTTTCAAGCTGAATACTTTCAATGACTCCAAATTCCCCAGAGACCGAATGAGAAGTAGAACTTCCAAGGGACGGATTCTGGGGGGGAGCCCGCTCTGGCTCCTCTCCTGAGGTCCCCTCTCCCCCTGACCCTGGCCCTGGCGCGGGCCCCGGCGCGGGCCCCGACGATGGCCCCGGTCTGGCCCTTTTCATATCTGAAGTTGAGGGGAAATCGTCCTCTTTTCTCTTAGACATTTCGTCCCCGACACAGGAGCCTTCCCCGAGTCACTTCTCTTTCCTTCTCCTCCCCAAGGTTGCCCAAAGCGCCACTACTCTCTCCCGCCCCCTCTTTTCGGCCCTACTGAGTCCACTCAGACTCTCCAAGCCATCTCTTTCCCCTTCACGCCCACCGACCACCCTCGCTTGGCTTTTCTAGTCCGGCACGGCCAAGTTCGGACCTACCTCAGAGCCCGGCGGCGGCTCAGGGAGGCGCAGCTGCGTTGAGTCCGAGAACGACAAAGTCCGGCACGAGCGGCGGCGCAACTGGGGACCCCGAAAGCCAAGCCGCGGCGCAGGCGGCGGCAACGGGGGAAGGGAGGGAGCCGCTAACGCCAAACCCCGATAGAGTCGGCGGCGGGGACTGGCGGCGGCAACGAGGGATGGGGGGAGGATAGCGACCGCCAAGCCGCGACGGAGGCGGCGGGCACCGAAGGGGGTGGGGTCGCAAACTCCAAACCCCTGCAGAGGCGGCAAGCACCGAAGGGGGATGGGGGCGAACGCTAAGGTCCAGCAGAGGTGACGGCGACAACGGGGGTGGAGGGGGATGGGGAAGGGGGAAGGGGGGCCGCGAACGCCAAGATCGCAGAAGCGGCGGCGGCGGCAATGGTTAACGGGAACTCTGTCCCCCCCCTCCCCCCCTTCGCCTCCTAGCAGACCCTTTCCCAGTCAAGACCACGAGAACCCGGGGCCCTGCCTCCCACACCTTCTCCGGTGGATGAATACCCTCAGCACTCAGCCCCAGACCACCAGCAGAATTGAGGCCAGCCCCAATCTCTGACAGCAAAGCCAACACAGGTCCCTTCCTGCGCCTGCGCAGGGCCTGGGGCGAAGGAAGAGGGGCGAGATTGCTGGACTGCGCCTGCGTATCAGTTTCCCCGCTACATCCTCGCTTTCAGTCGGCCGCAGTAACTTGCCTTCTGCGTCTGCGTGTAGCCTGGTAGAAATGGATTGGGAGGGAGCGCTGGTGTGAGTCTGCGCAGATTCTTCATTGCCCGACCGCACCTTCAATCTGCCGCAATAGATCCGCAGCCAAGCTCCTTCAGCGCCTGAGCAAAGGCTGGGCGGGAGGTGGAGGGGAAGAGGAGGGAGTCTGAGTACCGGGGTACGCCTGCGCAAAACTTCTCCACTGCGATACTGCCTGTTTGCCGCAGATCTGCAGCCGCTATCCTTCTGCGCCTGCGTAGCACCAGGGTGGGGAAGAAAGGAGAGAAGGGGGCGAGGGGCTGGAGAAAGACCGACCGACCGAGACAAAGAAAAAGGTGGTGGGGCTGAGCGTAGCACCGATGTGCGCCTGCGCGGCGGACTCTCTGCTTTGGCCCAACCTCCGCTACCATTTTTTATGTCTTGCTCCCCGCATCCTCCTTCCCCCCCCCCCCCCCGCCCACCCCGTGTGGCTTCGAGGGGACCAAAAGGTATCCAGGAGGCCCCGAGGAAATGGTGCATCGAGTGGCCCTCTGTCTATCCGTCTGTCCCTGGGGCCCCAGCTGCTCTCTCCCTTCTCCTCCCCCTTGTCAACTCCCAGGGGCTCCCTGATCATTCCAGATCTCCATGTCCAGACCCTCTGCAGTCTGCTAAGCCCCTCCAGTCCTTCCTCAGTCTGCCAGTCTCTGGGTCTGTCCCTGTCTCTCTCTGCCAGTCTGTCTACAAATGACTGGAATCTTTAAAGCAATTACTACTTATTTGTAATATCCCATTGCTTTTGAAATGACTCAGAAAAATTAATATGATAATGGCAAAGTTATATCCATATGTCTTCAGTCCTTACATCTTTCACTGTCCACTTTGGTGCTCTAGAAACAGAGCTACTTGTCTCCTGGCTCCATTAGAATTCAGAGGTAATAATCTCTTAAACTGTAGAAGCCTTGGAAATTGTAATAATTTACTTGTCCAAATGTTCAATTTTAAAATTGCCATTCTGTGAAATTTTAAATAAAGTCAGAATGTTTTATACAGGGCATGGACTGTGATTTCCTCAAAGACTCACAAGTAAGTTTACTAAATAAATAAGGATCCTTTTTCCTGACCTGAGTGGATTATCAGCAAAGATATGAGACAGAATACCTCGTTATTTTGAATATTCATTAATATTACATGATAATAGGATGAGCATTTGTGAACTGTAAGGGAAAGAAAGATGTATAAGAAAGACCTTTTATTTAAAGGCTTTATAGCAAATTTTATGTTGCTTTGTTAGCAAAATGTAGAATGCAAAAATAATACTCAGAACACCTTACAGTTAGATCACTTGGAAATTTGGAGTCATTCTAACATTAATGTATTAGAAGCCTTAGTGTTCCGTGAGCTCATCAAAATATACTGAAGATGTGACTCCTGTTTTCTTTGCACAGTCTCTAAGCTCTGGTCTCAACAGCCATGCCATCCTTGTGCACTTTATAGCAACAGTTCCAGTAGAGGAACTTGTTGGTGGATTGTTTACATTTCTTTGTATGAATGACATGTTTTTAGTGCCTTGGTTATGGGTCTGGTTTAGTTTCAGATATTTCTGTACTATGCCCCTCAGACAAAGGTTTTTTTAATTCATTTAAAAAGAACTGTTTAGGCTTGTGGTCTCTAAATGCTTGTTCCTATCGTTGGTAAACATCACTTTATGACAATGTTTAGGTAACAGCTAAACTCCAAGAAATTTTTTGATTTGTATCAGTTTTAGAAGATGCACAAACGAATTTGCCAATGTGTTGCCTTTATTTTAAATGTTGTTTTCAGAAGGGATTCTTGTTTTTGACAGCTTGCTATCTTATAAGAGGATTGTATAAAAAAAATACCAAGATATGAAAACTCACAGAATGGCCTTAGTTTTCATTATCCATGAAATATGTTAAGATGTTTGTGAGCCATATATCAGTCATGTATCATACATCCCAAAATAAAATGGAATGTCCCATTTGCCTCTCAGACTTCCTCCTTATTTTTCCCCTAACTCTGCTCCCCTCCATTTTCCTCTCTCTGTTGGGAGCACTGCCTCTCTCCAGTCACTCAGGTCTGTCATCCTTGAGTTCTCCTGCCCCCAAATCTCTGGCTCTTCTTGGTGCTGCCCCTCCCATTTCTCACCCATCTTCTCTTACTCCACCCTTGAGCTCCCTACTCCAGTGGCAAGGGCCAGTAGCATGGCCTTATTATGGGGGTGATGAGGGGATCTTCCTGCACCCCTTCTTTACCCTTATCCAAATGATGCGGGTGAACTCTGAAATTGTGTCCCCTTTAATCTGTAAAATAATCACTCTGAAACTGTGTCCCCTTTGATCTGTAAAAGAAGGGAGATTCGGGGTCTCCCAGACTCCATATTTTCCAGAAGGGTCTTTTTCTAAAATAAGCAGCATCATTCAATTAGAAATCTCGGGCACATCACCCCCCATTGATCTTTTGTGTAGCAGATCCCCATTCAGGAAAATCCAAATGGGGGGTGGGGAGGGGGGAAAGAAGCCTTCAAAGTGATTTCATTCATTTGGGAGATCTTGGTCTGATAATCAGTTCAAATTGCCCCCAGCCCCATGATTTGCCCATAAAATAGATTTCTGTTAATAGATCTCTGCAAATCTCCTCATTAAGAGATTTGTCCTCTAAGAGAACTTCTTAGTGAAAAAAATAAACCTTCCTTTTTGCCACTGATTTTGGGGTTCAGGAATGGCAATTCTTTCACATTTGGACCCCTGTCTCCAAGCATAGGGGATCTCAACACCGCATCACAACTACTGGCCCACTGGCTGCCTAAGAAGTTTCACTCCCTTCCTCCCTTTTAAGATCCAGTGGACATGGTTCTGTTGGACTCTGAGAGCCCTTCATAGGCTCAATTGGGCCTCCCTTTCCAGCTGGCTCCCTAGCCCAGCCTCCCCTGCACACAGTCCATGCTCCAACCAGGCTGGCCTACTTTCCCATCCCTATGTGGTACATTCCATGTCCCATCTCTACCTCCCCACATGCTGTCCCTTGGGCCTGGAAGCCTCTTCCTACCTTTTGCGACCCCCAACTTCCTTTAAGGTTCAGCTGAAGGACCATCTTCAAGAATCCCCCGATGCAGTTAATGGCAGTGCAAAAAGTTGTAGAAATCCCCTTTGGTCAGAGACACAAGTCCAACATGAAAGAATTCACGAATCCGAAAAATCTGACTTGCAAAAGGGAAGTTTATTGTTGGCTGAGAAGCCAGCTTTGCTAGGAAGACAGACTTCTGAGTGGCAAGAGGTCCTGGCAGAGAAATAACAAAAGGTTGTCACTGAGAAGAGAATGTCTTCCCAAGCAGGCAAGAGTCCTAGCTGTGCTAAGAGGAGAGGTCCCTTGGCAAAGCATAATTCCTACTTTGGACTTCTGCAAAGATTAGGAGTTTAAAATTGTCTTTTTGTAAAGAAATCTGACACTGGAGCCTCTATTGAATGAGATACCTTCAATGTTGTCAGTGCTCCCAGGCCTAGAGTTCCAGTTGAATGAGACCACTTCAGTTCAAGCTACTAGGAGTGGTCCTGGACTAATTTTCAGCTCAATAGAGGGTGCAGCTACTCAAAAGAGGATCCAGCTACTAAACAGAGGATGCAGCTAGTCACCATCAAGATAACAGATTGAAAGCACTTATCTTGATTCCCCGAGGTGGGCCTCTCCCAGAGGAGAGTTTCTCAGAGTTTACCCCCCTTGCTCCCCAAAAGCCAACGGGGACACAATTTACATTACCCCAACCTAGCAGTGCTGCCCCCAACATCATCTCCAAAAGCACTTTGTATATGTATATGCAATATTGTCTTCCATTTCCTCCTGTTGCTGCTCCTGCTCCTCTTTCTCCTCCTCTTCCTCCTTCAACTGCTTGAAAAGGTAAGGTTTTCTTAGAGTGTTCAGAATCTTGTGTTTAAAGTATTTCAATGACTGGACTAGGATGGCAAAGGCTCATGTGCTGTGAAGTGATCAGGTTGAACTGGTGGGGTTGCTGGGAATGCACCATCCTGAGGATCCTCTCCATAGCCATGTGTCTATAGTTCCTGCTCAAGCAGACATCAAATACATATCGATCCAGAGACAGGTAATATATTAGAAACAGAAGGAATCTTTGTTGACAATGCAAGTTAATGCTTTCACAGCTTATTATCTATCTCCGGGGTCCTTCTGGGGGAAAATGCCCTTCGATCACAAAAATAAGACCTTTTCTGTAAGAGTTCAGTCTGGAAAGGAAGGCTCCTTTGTACAGGCGAGTACTATGAGGAGGCAGTCACTCTCTTTCAAACATTTTATTCATTGTTACTTGATGATCAATCACAGAATTTGACTTCAGAAGCCTGGATGTATTTGATGTCTGCTTGGGCAGGAACTATAGATACATGGCTATGGAGAGGATCCTCAGGATGGTGCATTCCCAGCAACCCCACCAGTTCAACCTGATCACTTCACAGCACATGAGCCTTTGCCATCCTAGTCCAGTCATTGAAATACTTCAAACACAAGACTGAACATTGTAAGGAAACCTTGCCTTTTCAAGCAGTTGGAGGAAGAGGAGATTGAAATTTTAATTTAATGTGATTGTGTTCATACTCATTGTGGTGTTTTTTTTTCTAAAAGTTTATACTGTATAGTTTAAAAAGTGTCCGTACTTTGGAGAAATAATATTTAATAATTCAAAGTATTTCAAGGAGGCAGTCCAAGATGGCTGACCAGCAGGAAGAAGGACAGCATATTACCACCATCAGGCCTCTTCCACAAAGGCCTAGGGAACACACCAGATCAAATTCTGATCAGGAAATCCAAGAAAAAGTCCCCAGCACCAGGAAGTTGAGGGAGAATGCCATAGAGAGCTGTGGACACTGGAGAGGGGACTTGGCTGCACCTCAAGTGCTCATTTCTGCTCCTCTTGTTATGCAGAAGATTTGGGGGAAGGGGGAGGAGGATTGGGGAGGAGAGGTGACCAGCTGTCCTGGGCCAGTTGTCTTTAGTTAGGAAGGAACTGGATCAGACAGGACAGGGGTGGGCAAAGGCAGGAGAAGGGTAGTGATGCTGATCCCAGCCTGAACTCCCCCTTGGGCACCAGAGTCCACTGAGTTTTATGGAGGGATGGATGGATGGGGGGTGTTGGGGGCCTATAATTGTCCTGCTCCTCCCCTCTCCCTCCCTCTCTTTTTCTCCATCATTCTCGCCTGGCTTCAAAGTAAAATAATCAGGCTGTCAGAGCCCAGCCCCTGGAGGGAAAGAGGAGGGCAGGGGGCCCAGGAGCAGTTAAAATTAGCCCAGGGGTGGGGAGGGAGGGAAGGGACAGAGGAGCCTCCTGGAGGCCCACTTGTTACTGGTGATGGAACTCTCAGAGAAGGGGCTCGAATTTATTTTATTTTATTTTTGAATGAAAACACATTTCTATGATCCTACTACTCTGAGATATGCACTCCCAGCCCTCAGAGTTTTCAGGAAGCCAGCAAAAAAGGGGAGCTGATTCTGGAAAAGGTGGACCCCCTGCTAAGCAACAGTAGCCAGTGACAACAGCACCCACCTGAGAGAGACAGGAGTCCCTCTACTCAGAACTTCCCCCCATCCCCCACTGACCCCAACATTCCACTGACCTGTCTACCTGCAGTCAACATCCCTCCTCCAAGTTGCCTTTCAGGGTCATTCCCCCTCCCCCACCCCTTCTCCTACTCATGTTTTTTTTTTCTTCCAAAGACCTTCTTGGGTTCATTTCCCCTCTCACATTGGGGCTACAAGTGGCTAGGCTGTCATGGAGAGGGAGAAGACTTCAGGGACCAGATTGATGCCCAGCAACCCCCTGCTGTCTCCAGAGAGAGACCCCCTGCTGTCTCCTCAGAGCGACCCCCTGCTGTCTCCAGAGAGAGACCCCCTGCTGTCTCCAGAGAGAGACCCCCTGCTGTCTCTGGAGAGAGACCCCCTGCTGTCTCCAGAGAGAGACCCCCTGCTGTCTCTGGAGAGAGACCCCCTGCTGTCTCCTCAGAGCGACCCCCTGCTGTCTCTAGAGAGAGACCCCCTGCTGTCTCCAGAGAGAGACCCCCTGCTGTCTCTAGAGAGAGACCCCCTGCTGTCTCCTCAGAGCGACCCCCTGCTGTCTCTGAAGAGGGCCTTCTGTCCCACTCCTCAGAACCCCTGGGCTTTCTATAGTTTTATCCATGAGGGCTCAAATAGTTCCTTCTTTCCTCAAAGAAACCCATATATATTACACCCATATAATGGAGTAATACTCCATTCTCTCTCTCTCTCTCTCTCTCTCTCTCTCTCTCTCTCTCTCTCTCTCTCTCTCTCTCTCTCTCTATATATATATATATATATATATATATATATATATATATATGTATATATATATATATATATATATATATGCAACAATAGCCAGTGACAACAGCACCCACCATATATATATATATATATATATATATTATATATATATATATATATATATATATATATGTATATATATATATATATATATATATATGCAACAATAGCCAGTGACAACAGCACCCACCATATATATATATATATATATATATATATATATATATATATATATATATATAATTATTTAATCCTATATAGAGGAAAGAAATATATTTCACTTATCTCTACATATATTCATCTATGAAGAGTCTTCTATATGTCTAAAGTCTCTTATAGAATATAAATCATATTTGTGTAAATGAATAGAGAATATACAATTCAGACACTTGAAGAGAGAAAATATATTCAATCATATATAAGTAAGTATTCGGATTCTTTCTCTTCATTCCAGTGAAGATTTATTCTTTCTATAAATTTGTGTTTTACATTCTATCTTCACATAAATATTGGTAATTTTTTTATTCTTTGTATATGTATACTCACACATTTACTCTCTATTCATCTAGATGAATATCTATATTCTCTCTTTTTATATATGTGTGTGTATGCTTACATTCTCTTACTAATTTCACTGATGAGAGATCTCCTAAATTTTCTCCATAGACCTGTAAATATTCTAGTGCTTCTCTCTATAATGTATAAAGACTCTAGTCCATATACACAGAGAGGCTAATCAGTACTCCTTATATATAAATATAAGCAATATAATAAAAAAAAGGCAATATAAACTGAGAATAAGAGTACCTGTTCATACAAAAGTATTAACGGAATGAGTGTTCCTGTCTGAGACTGGATTTGAACGTATAGAAATATGGAGTGAATGAGCACATACAAATGAAGTACTGGTATAGTAATATAGAAAGACTATATGAGTGTTCAGATATGCAAAAATATATAGACTACATGAAAAATCATATATGTTACTTTAACATATTTAGCATGTATGGGACTACCTGCCATCTAGGGGAGCGGATGGGGGGAAGGAGGGGAAAAGTTGGAACAGAAGTGTTTGCAAGGGTCAATGTTGAAAAATTGCCCATGCATATGTTTTGTCAATAAAAAGCTATAATAAAAAAGGAAAAATCATATATGTGATTCACAAAAGACCAGATAGTATATTGATATGCACCATATACATGATTGTTCACATATATGTGAATCTAGAGAAAATATGGATGAACTCATTTATATGAATATATAAAAGGGTATATGATTAGATTTATTATATTTTAAAATATTTAACATATATTGGATTACTTGCCACCTAGGGAGAGTTGTTCTCCTGTATTGGTGGCCTCATTTTGACAATCAATTGAATTTGGCTGCTGCTTCTGGCCTCTTCAGGCTATTGGCAACAGGGGGATAACCTTAGTGATAGATGCCCATGAAGCTGATCTGTGCATATTGAGGAAGAAGCCCTCTTCCCCTTGTGGGCAAAATCCCACTGAAGTACCCAGGGTAGAAAATGAAAGGGCACATGATCTCTGGTCAACAGGTTATTCATGTTATGCCTCAGTTTCCCTGAATTGTAATACCTCAATTTCCCGGCTTCAATTTCTCTGAATTGTTCTGTCTCAGTTTCCCTGGTGGCCATCCCCTTCCTGGCCATTAGGACTGGGAAAATTAATGCTGCAGATCTCTGGCCACTCTCATATTCCAAAGAGTCATAAATCTCCAGATGGCTTATCTCAAATATTTGAGACTTTCTGACTCCTGATTGACCACCTTCTTCATTCCCAACTTATCAGAATTTATGGTCCTTTCCTGTCATTTCCACTCATCCAGTGCTCTACCCCACCCCTTGCCTTTGTTTCCTTGATAACTGGAGTCCTTTAAAAGTTTCTGGAATTAATTGCTGGATGCTGGATGCTTTGAGACAAGAGTCTAATCCAGCCATCTAACTATGGCTAGTATGGCTTTGCTAGTCCACATTTTCTACAATTAAAATATTGTCTCAGTTTCTCTGACATTACATTTCGATTTCCTTTCCCACTCTGATTTCCAGAGCCCCCTTCTGCAGCCTCTGTTCTGTTGTTGATATGCACCTTCCTTCCTATCACTGAAAGTCCAACTGCCACCCAGCCCACCTCCACCAAGCAGGTCTTGACCCCTGCCTCTCCAGAGCTTGCCTCCTTTGGCCAAGGCTTTGCCACCACTACCATATGGGACACGTCCAAGGCACACCTTTATATTCACTAAGCCAGGAGTTCTCTGAGTGCAGCAAACAGAAACCTTGCCCCGATTGTCACCTCCAAACAAAAATGTTCAAATAGTGCTCTGAGTGAAATAGGTGAGGCTCTTTTCCTTTATTTCATATTCCATTCTGTCTCTTGAGAACCAAATTATATTTTAATAACAAGGAAGCCAGGAAACTGCCAATGAGAAATTCTTATGAGAAAATGGTTTATTAGGATTATGTCTAAAGATATAAAAACCCTTACCCTGAGATCAATCAATGGACTTCTTTGCTGAAGTTCTCACCTATTCCTCCTCATATTTTCTCCTCTGCAGCCCTTGAGTTGGTCTCACCTCCATCTCATACTGTCTATTCCATCTCAGATTCCAGGGAGTGAAAGGACAAGATCTTGGGAGAGACCATTTGGGGCCCATTTCCCTACCATGGGCAGGAGTCCTAGGCTCTGGGGCTTATGTTTCTGGGTCCTTGTCTCCATAACCAGGAGCCTGTGCTGCAGTGGGGGGGGGGAGGGGAATGCTCTGGGTGGGTTCCTTGGCATCTTTCTCACTTCTCAGATATTCACACCCAGCCCTTGGGGTCGTCAGGGAGACACCAGCCAAGCTGAGAGAAAGAGTCTGGACAAGATGGAGCCCTCACTGAGTACCAGTGACTGTGACATCAGTGCCCACCTGGGCCAACACTGACACTTACAAGACATTGCACTGACTCCTCTCCCTGAAATCAGCATCCCGCCCCTCACCCCCATGCCTGCTTAGGCTCATTTCCTCACTCCCACTGCCACTACAGGTGGTTCTAGCTTCGGGGAGGAGAGGGCGGTTCCTGACTGTTGTCAAGGCAGGAGACAGGCAGGGAGGGAGAGGGCTGATGCCCACTGACTGTGCAAACATTCCTCTGTCCCTCTCCTCAGATCTCCTGGTCTATGTGCATTCTCATCCATGTGCATTCAGTGAGGACTGAAATATTACCTCTGCATATTCATAACCAATATCTTCCATTTTCTCTTTACATTCATCAGCATGAGTGCAGAAGAACTCTTCTTATAATTCTATAACAAAAGGAAAGAATTTGATATATTTCATTTATATATATTCTTTTTATTTATCCAAGTGTAGTCATTAACATCACTACATTCTCTCCCCTATAAAGTATAAATTCATAATCATGTCAATGAATGTCATATATGACAACCCACATATATGAAGACTGTATATATTCATATACTATTCATATCATATATATATATAAACTCTCTTTATCTATACATACATACATACATGTCATATATATGTTGTGATGTGCATATATATATATATATATTTGTGTGTGTGCTTACATTCTCTCTATTCACTGATGAGTTCTTCTATATCTTCTCTACATTCCTCACAGTATCCACTCCTTCTCTCCCTATGAGAGAACATGTGAAGACTTCAGTCTATATATGCACAAAATATATCATTATTCATATATAGTAATGCAAAGAATAAGGTACCTATACATAGGGAATATGGAGTAATTGAGTACTCAAATCACTCATATAGGAATATAAAAAGACTTTATGAATGTTCATGTAGGCCAATATATAGAGATAATATAAGAATAATCTTATGCATGAATCACAAGAGAAAATAGAATATATTTATATACACTAAATAGATAATAAAAATATATGTGACTCAGCAGAAAACAAAAGAATAACCTACAAGGAAGCAAAGAAAAGATGGACATTTATGAATATATTGTCTTCTATTATAATATATGCTTTTTTGAAATGGAAGTTTGTTGATATATATTTTTAAATCTCCCTGATGTTCTGCTGGGCACATGGAAAATGTTTTTTTTATTTTCCTTTTCTGTCCTTTCTATTCTATTTTTTCTAATTTTGTATTTAGCTTAATAAATAAAAATATATATATATATGTGACTATCTAACTTAAATGGGAGAAGCTAGAGAGAGAGATTCATTTATACATAGATGATGGATAGATATAGACATATACATAGATTTACAGATACATGAGTATTAAAACATATCAATATTCAGATTATGGATACATAGAGAAGAAGAGAGAAGAGGTCAGTACTCCTAGATGTCAAAGTACACATGTAAGATAGGAATGCTCATCTATGTCCAAATATTTCACCATCCTTTTTCATGAGATTTTTCTTGAGAATTAAGGCTCTCAGCATGTTTGACTGTTGACTGTTCTATATCTCCATTTCTTAATTCAATAAGATGTTATTGAAGACACATTGGAGACTCTTTTGTCTCCTCACCATAATACTAATTTATACAATTAAAAATTTTTATGAAATGATTATATTGGGGAGCACAAGTATGAAAGTGTGTAAGTGTAGAACTGTGTGTTTCCCTGTGATTGTGACATAAACTGAGATCTTTTGGGAGGCCCCGAAACTGTACCCCCTCTTCGGAGAGCTCCCAGACCCTGGGAAAAGCCAGAAAACCCTTGTTAAGTGATTTTAGTAAATTGGAGATGTCTGTCTGATGGTCCTCTATCGATTAGCCCAGACAGCTCCCAGCCCCAGGACAAGACTTATCCCATATAATCAAGATTTTGTTAATCCATCTCTGCCAAATTCCTAATTTTTGCCCCTAAGAAAGGTTCTTTCTTAGTGAACAATAAAATCCCTTTTTGCCACACAGATTTCAGGTTTGGGAATTCTTTCGCACAGGACTCCTATTCCCGCACCTCATCAATTCTATGTGTCTCAAAGTATGTGTGTGTGTGCATGTACCTGTGTTTATGTCCTAATTTCCATCCCACCCCATTTGATCATTGTTGATTGTTAACAATTGTTAACATTGATATAGGTCAGACTGCACTGTCTTTAATGTAGAACATATATTTATGTGTTGTGCCTTTCTTTAGATCACTATTAACTACAGTTTTTTGATCCAATCAATTATAACTCTCCTGCTGAAGTTGCTCCACAAATCTCTATATTCTGTCTGCATTTTGACAAACATATGGACTTGGTTCCTGCTTCTGGCCACTTCAGGCTACTTGCAGAAGCAAGACCATCCCACTGACAGATATCCATCATCTGTCAAAATCCCCACATTTGCTCTCTCACGTATATTAGCCTTCCTTACCATCACTGAAAGCTATTTTTTTTCTGGGATGTTTTTGATCCTCCTCTTCCATCCTCAACCCTCAAATATAAAGAATCCTTGACTACTAAAGAAAGAGAACAATACCAAAAATTACAGACAGAGCCAAGATGTTGGGGAGACACCTGAAATTTGCCTGAATTCAGCCCATTTCCCCTACAAAAATATAGATTGCCCAGATTAACAGAAGAGGAAATAAATTACTTAAATAGTCCCATTTCAGAAATAGAAATAGAACAAGCTATTAATCAACTCCCTAAGAAAAAATCCCCTGGATCAGATGGCTTTACATGTGAATTCTACCAAACAGGTAAAGAACAATTAACTCCAATACTATATAAATTATTTGAAAAAATAGGGAACGAAGGAGTCCTACCAAATTCCTTTTATGACACAGACATGGAACTGATACCTAAACCAGGTAGGATGAAAACAGAGAAAAAACATTACAGACCAAACTCCCTAATGAATATTGATGCAAAAATCTTAAATAAAATATTAGCAAAAAGATTACAGAAAATCATTCCCAGGATAATACACTATGACCAAGTAGGATTTACACCAGGAATGCAGGGCTGGTTCAATATTAGGAAAACTATTAGCATTATTGACTATATCAATAACCAAATTGACAAAAACTGTATGATAATCTCAATAGATGCAGAAAAAGCATTTGATAAAAACCCAACACCCATTGCTATTAAAAAAAACACTAGAGACTATAGGAATAAATGGATTTTTCCTTAAAATAATCAGTAACATCTATTTAAAACTATCAGCAAGCATCATATGTAATGAGGCTAAATTTCCAATAAGATCAGGAGTGAAACAAGGTTGCCCACTAAAACCATTACTATTCAATATTGTATTAGAAATGCTAGCTTTGGCAATAAGAGATGAAAAAGAGATTAAAGCAATTAGAGTAGGTAATGAGGAAACCAAATTATTTCTCTTTGCAGATGATAAGATGGTATACTTAGAGAACCCCAGAGATTCTACTAAAAACCTATTAGAAATAATGCACAACTTCAGCAAAGTTGCAGGATACAAAATAAATCCACATAAATCATCAGCATTTTTATACATCACTAACAAAATCCAACAGCAAGAGAAACAAAGAGAAATTCCATTTAAAATAATTGTCAATAGTATAAAATATTTGGGAATCTGTCTGCCAAGGGAAAGTCAGGAAGTATATGAGCAAAACTACAAAACACTTTCCACACAAATAAAATCAGATCCAAGCAAGTGGAAAAATATCAAGTGCTCATGCCTAGGTTGAGCAAATATAATAAAGATGACAATACTCCCTAAACTAATCTATTTATTTAGTGCTATACCAGTGAAACTCCCAAGAAACTATTTTACTGATCTAGAAAAAATAACAAAATTCATCTGGAAGAACAAAAGGCCAAGAATTTTAAAGGAATTAATGAAGAGAAAAGCAAATGAAGGTGGCCTAGCTGTACCAGATCTAAAACTATATTATAAAGCAGTGGTCATCAAAGCCATTTAGTATTGGCTAAGAAACAGACTAGTTGATCAGTGGAATAGTTAGGTTCACAGGACAAAATAGTCAAGGACTATAATAATCTAGTGATTGACAAACCCAAAGATCTCAACTTTTGGTATAAGAATTCACTATTTGACAAAAACTGCTGGGAAAACTGGAAACTAATATGGCAGAAACTAGGCATGGACCCACACCTAACACTATATACCAAGATAAGGCCAAAATGGGTTCATGATCTAGATGTTAAGAATGTTATTATAAAGAAGTTAGAAGAACATAGGATAGGTTATCTCTCAGATCTGTGGAGGAGGGAGGAATTTATGTCCAAAGAACAACTAGAGATCCTTGTTAATCATAAAATAGATAATTTTGATTATATTAAGTTCGTACTAACAAAACTAATGCAGACAGGATTATAAGAGAAGCAATAAACTGGGAAAACATTTTTACAGTCAAAGGTTCTGATAAAGGCCTCATTTCCAAAATATATAGAGAATTGACTTAAATTTATAAGAGATCAAGCCATTCTCCAATTGATAAATGGTCATAGGATACAAACAGACAATTTTCAGATGAAGAAATTGAAACTATTTCTAATCATATGAAAAGGTGCTCCAAGTCATTGTTGATCAGAGAAATGCAAATTAAAACAACTCAGATATCCCTACACAACTCTCAGATTGGCTAAGATGACAGGAAAGTTAATAACAGATGTTGGAGGGGATGTGGGAAAACAGGGACACTGATACATTGTTGGTGGAACTGTGAATGGATTAATCATTCTGGAGAGCAGTTTGGGACTATGCTCAAAAAGTTATGAAACTGTACATACCCCTTTTATCTAGCAGTGTTTCTATTGTGGTTATAGCCCAAAGAGATCTTAAAGGAGGGAAAGGAACCCATATGTGCAAAAATGTTTGTGGCAGCCCTCTTTGTAGTGGCCAGAAACTGAAAACTGAGTAGATGCCCATCAGTCGGAGAATGGGTGAATAAATTATGGTATATGAATGTTATGGAATACTATTGTTTTGTAAAAAAAAATGACCAGCAGGATGATTTCAGAGAGGCTTAGAGAAGCCTACATGAACTGATGCTTAGTCAAATGATTAGAACCAGGAGATCATTATACATGGCAACAGCAACACTATACAATGATCAATTCTGATGGATGTGGCTATCTCCAGTATTGAGATGATTCAAACCAGTGCAACTTGTGCAATGATGAAGAGAGTCATCAACACCCAGAGAGAGAACCATGGGAACAGAGTATGGAAAACAACATATCATTTTCACTCTCTTTGTTGTTATTTGTTTGCATTTTGTTTTCTTTCTCAGTTTTCTTTTTCTTTCTTCTTAAACTGATTTTTCTTGTGCAGCAAAATAACTGTATAAATATGTATGCATATATTGGATCTAACATGTATTTCAACATATTTAACATGTATTGGCCCACCTGCCAGCTTGCAGAGGGTGTGGGGGGAAGGAGGAGAAAAATTGGAAGAAAAGGTTTTGCAAGGATCAATGTTGGAAAAATTACCCATGCATATGCTTTGTACATAAAAAGCTTTAATAAAAAAATAGCACTCCTAAGGTCATGGGGCCTCAGGATTATTGCTATATCTTTTCTAAAAGCTAGGAGAAGCAATGTTAGTATAATATTCCTAAGGCCAGGGGACCCCAGAGTTATTGCGACATCCCCTAGAAGCTGTGCCCCATTAATATGATGGTAAAAGTCTGACAGTGTGAACAGAGGATTTAAGAGTTTAGAAAAGAAGCTTAAAAAATTGGGCAGCGTCAGTAAAAATCCCAAGGTGGAGGCCTGTACCGTAGAATAAGAACTGGCACTTAACTAGTTAAAGGTTTGTATGAATTGGGAAACAACCAAAAGGTATTTTGGTTTGGAGTTTGGTTTGAATATGGTTGGAATATCTAGTTAGAATTTAGGGAGTCTTACAAATTAATATTAAATTGGTGTGTGTGTTCCACAATATCTTGGGGAAAGAAAAAAAATTCTACTAGTTAGGTCCACGAGTAATTTGAATGTGATGGACTGAACAACTACAAGAAGATGGGAATTTTTTTTTTATTTCCACCTTTGCTCAAAAGGGTATTCTTAGAAAAGTCTAGTTCTTATTAATCCTATACAAGAACTTTCTATATTCTTGATTTATTTGAGAAAAGGAAGGAAAAATATTGAGTATGTTTCAGGCTCAGCTCTTAAGGACTGCTTTTGGGGTATTTAACAATAGGGATTGACACATTATATTGGGAAAGGACTGCAGGGCTAGGGCAAGGAACAGAAAGCAGGCTCAAATTTTAGCTGTCTCCTGTCCAGTGCCCAAAAGGGCCCCTCCCTTGAGAATGGCTGTGAGGATTCATGTTTCCAATGCTGATAAGAAGGACCATTGATCACTCCAGCGCCCTCAAAAGAAAAGGTCCCCAGGCCTGTGCCCTATGTGTGGCTAAGAAGGACACTTGGAGAGAAACTGCCTTGGGTGTGGTGGTAGTGATAGGCCGAACCCAGGTAGCTATAGACATGGCAGGTAAGATCATTGTTTTTTTTTTTTTTTTATCAATATAGGACTCCCCTGCTCTGTCCAGCCCCAGCACTCCAGTACCACCTTGAACCACTAGGTTGTGGAGATGGACATTTCCTGTGCCCTTACAATTCCAGGACCTGTTGTTTAATCACTTTTTCCCTCTTCTCTATTCTATTGAGATGAAACCTGATGGTGAAAATGGGGACTCAGTTCTCCCTTCTCAGAACCCTTCCCCATTATCCTTCTGAAATCTGGGAAGAAGTAGATTCTTCTTTTGGGGATCAGGGGATCCCTGGTCTGGCCATCCATGCCAGTCCTGAGGCCCCGGAGGGATTCCTTAAGTATAAACTTTAGGTCCCTTCTCTCCTGGGACCTCAGCCCAGAAGGCTGAATTAATAGCCCTGGAACTAGAACATGTCCATTGGACAATCTGGAGGGAAAGGAGATTAGTAACAGAAAAGAATTCCCTATTAAGACCTCCTCTAGGCAGTTCAGGGATCATAAGAAGTGCACCAAAGGGAGAATCAGACCAAACCATAGGAAATTGGCTTGTTGACTCAGCTACAAGAGGCTTCCTGCCAGTCTATTACATTGCCCCCTTCTTTCCCCACATCCCCAATTCTTATTTCCCATTCTATAATCCCCAAGAACAGGCCCTTGCCAGAGAGGGGATATGTTCCCTCTCTCTCTGGGTGGTTCCAGACACCCTCCAGCCACCCTCTCATACCAGAGAAGAGCCAGTGGAGATATCTTTTTGGTCTGCACCAGATTGCCCACTTAGTGAAGAACACCTTCCAGTTCCTGGTGAGACCCATTTTTCTTTTTTTCTCTTATTTTTAAAAAATTTCTTATAGCTTTTTATTTACAAGACATATGCAAAGGTAATTTTTTAGCACTGACCCTTGCAAAACCTTCTGTTCCAAATTTTCCTCTCCTTCCCCCCAACCCCTCCCTAGATGGCAGGTAGTCCAATACATGTGAAATACATTAAAATATATGTTAAATCCAATGTACATATACATATTTATACATTTATCTTGCTGCACAAGAAACTTCAGAGCTAGAAAGAAAAAAAAAACTGAGAAGGAAAACAAAATGCAAGCAAACCAACAACAAAAAGAGTGAAAATGCTATGTTGTGACCCACACTCAGTTCCCACAGTGCTCTCTCTGGGTGGAGATGGCTCTCTTCATCACTGGACAATTGGAATTGGTTGGAATCATTTCATTGTTGAACAGAGCCATGATGAGACCCATTTTTCACTAGTCACAAGCTGGGAGAAACCATCTGGTAAGTGCTGAGCCTGTCCAACTTGTGCTTGGGGTGAATCCTGAAGGAGTCAGCTATTAGACTTCCCCTTCTTTTAAAACCTTTTCAAAGGAAGGGCATTTATCAGGGAGAAGATTGGTAGATAAATTTCAGAGGTAGTCATGCTTCTCCTAGTCCTAATGAACACCTTACTAGCTGGGTTGAAGTAGGACCGAGAAAGCCCAAACGGTATCAAAAATTCTTTTAAAGGAAATTCTACCTTGTTGCCTACAAAATGATAATAGTCCTGCTTTCACCTCTCAGGTAACCCAAGGTGTTGCTAGTGCTTCAGATTACTTATCACACTGTCTAGTACCCCCAGTCATCTGGTAAGGTAGGAAAGATGAACACTCTCAAGTCAGTCTTGACCAAGATCTGTCAAAAAAACACTCAAAGAGAGTAAAAATCCTCCCAGTAGAGTTGTTGGAATCTGAATCACCCCTTGGGGTAACATCAAGCTTAGTCCTTTTGAGCTCCTTTGTGGGAAGCTCTTTTTAACCTATCCAATTTGCAACTTAGCTTGGTATGGTCTAGAATACTCTGATTGTACCAATGTACACCTCTCAAAATCAACTGATTGCTATGGCAAGACTGCCCTCTACACCCAAGAGATTAGAAGTCTTGGAAATTCTACAAGAACTAACACCTGATTGTGAAATGGATTCTCACTATTCCAATTATGATCAAGGTGAAGGGTTTTCCCAGTTGAACTTGCATATACCAAATTAAGCCTACCCTCCTCCCTTGTCTCTTCCTCAGTTATTCAGGAATACATCTGTGAACCTGTTGAGCTCAGATTGATTTTCAGGGAAAATACCCAAAGTACCATAGGTGTATAGGGCAGTGTCATATTGTTATACCTCAGTTTCCCTGAATGGTTCTGCCTCAGTTTCCCTAGTGGCGCCCCTTCCTGGCCATTAGGACTGAGATAATTAGAGCTGCGGACCTCTGGCCACTCTTACATTTCAACGAGACATAAAACTCCAGATGGCTTGTCTCAAATGCTTGGGCATCTTCTGGCCCAGACTTCCTGATTCCTGCTCAACTATGTTCTTATCAGAATTTTTGACCCTTCCTCCTTGCCCCCAATCTGTCAAAACTGAATTATGATCTTTCCTGGAATTTCCACTTTGAGATGAGTCAATTATACTCTCCAATTAATATAATATTAAAACTCTCTAATCTCTATCTTGCCTCAGTTTCTCCGGTATTACGGGGGGGGGGGCACAAGTTGGAAGACTTTTGCCTCACCAAGGTGGGCACTGATATCAACAGCCACTGGAGCTTCTTGAGGCTCCCTTCCTTTCCCCGGGCCCCTCCTGCCACCCAGCCTGCCCCTTCTGCCCCGACTCCAGTACTCGCTTCTGCTCCTGTCAACCATTTCCACCTTCTTTCCCATCCCCGAAAGCCCAACTCCTCCGCTGCCCACGTCCGGCAAGCCGAAGGGCTCGCCCCCATGTCCCAAAGCTCTCTCTCCGGGGCCCGGCCCTTTGTCCCCACTACTACACATCCACCAAGTCAAAGGCGCCCTCTCCCTCACCTGCCAGGACAGAGACAGGGACCTGGCCTAGGCTTCCCCCTCCAAGCCCCAGGAAAGGGTTCAAATAGGGTCCTGAGGGAAGCAGCTGGGGGCCATTCTCCTTTCTCAGAAAGGCAAGGACCCCGTTCAGGCAAGGTGTGGGATCTGCTCGGGCTCGGCCTGCTAACTGGGTGTGCCAGGCTGGCCCAAAGATGAGAGAGAAAGGGGGGAGTACCATAGTCCTAACTGAAGACTCCCAGAACCCCTGGCTCCATGGAGAACCTGCCACCTGTTTCTGGGGAGCACCTTCCCAGGGACCTTTAGCCCATGAAGCTTGAATCCCTCACCTCTCTCCCTGGAGACAGCATCCCACTCTCCATACCATTTCAGGCTCATTTTTCTTGGCCTGTGCTCTCTGGGGATCATTTTCACCTACACAGCCCAAGAGCCTGGCAGATTTCTACCCTCTCTCACCTCCCTGCTGAAAGTGGTTCTAGTGATACTGGGAGCTAGGGGTGCAGAAAGGAAGGAGAAGAGAAAAAGCCATCCATCCCCCTGTCCTCCAAATCAAGCCAGATTCCCTTTTTATTTTTTATTTATTTGTTATAGCTTTTTATTTACAAGCTATATGCACAGCTAATTTTTCAGCATTGACAATCACAAAACCTCTTGTTCCAATTTTTCCCCTCCTTCCCCCACCCCTCCCTCAGATGGCAGGTTGACCAATACATGTTAAATATGTAAAAGTATATGTTAAATACAATATATGTATACATGTCCATACAGTTATTTTGCTATACAAAAAGAATCAAACTTTGAACTAGTGTACAATTAACCTGTGAAGGAAATCAAAAATGCAGGCGGACAAAAATAGAGGGAGTAGAAATGCTATGTAGTGGTTCATAGTCATCTCCCAGAGTTCTTTCCCTGGGTGTAGCTGGTTCAATTCATTACTGCTCTATTGGAACTGATTTTGTTCATCTCATTGTTGAAGAGGGCCACGTCCATCAGAATTGATCATCATGTAATATTGTTGTTGAAGTATATGACGATCTGATTCTGCTCATTTCACTCAGCATCAGTTCAGATGCATCAGAGAGCCAATCCTCTCTGTATTCATCCTGCTGGTCATTTCTTACAGAACAATAATATTCCATAACATTCATATACCACAATTTATTCAGCCATTCTCCAATTGATGGGCATCCATTCAATTTCCAGTTTCTGGCCACTATAAACAGGGCTGCCACAAACATTCTTGCACATACAGGTGCCTCCTTTAAGATCTCTGTGGGATATAAGCCCAGTAGTAGCACTCCTGGGTCAAAGGGTATGCATAGTTTGATAACTTTTTAAGCATAATTCCAAATCACTCTCCAGAATGGCTGGATGTGTTCACAATTCCACCAACAATGTCTCAGTGTCCCAGTTTTCCCACATCCCCTCCAACATTCCACATTATCTTTCCCTGTCATTCTGGCCAATCTGACAGGTGTGTAGTGGTATCTCAGAGTTGTCTTAATTTATATTTCTCTGACTAATAATGACTTGGAGCATCGTTTCATATGGCTAGAAATAGTTTCAATTTTTTCATCTGAAAATTGTTCATATCCTTTGACCATTTATCAATTGGAGAATGGCTTGATTTCTTATAAATTAGAGTCAGTTCTCTATATATTTTGGAAATGAGGCCTTTATCAGAACCTTTGACTGTAAAAATGTTTTCCCAGTTTATTGCTTCCCTTCTAATCTTGTTTGCATTAGTTTTGTTTGTACAAAAGCTTTTTAATTTGATATAATCAAAATTTTTTATTTTGTGATCAATAATGATCCCTAGTTTTTCTTTGATCATAAATTTCTTCCTCTTCCACAGGTCTGAGAGGTAAACTATCCTATGTTCTTCTAATATATTTATAATCTCATTCTTTATGCCTAGGTCATGAACCTATTTTGACCTTATCTTGGTGTATGGTGTTAAGTGTGGGTCAATGCCTAGTTTCTGACATACTATTTTCCAATTTTCCCAGCAGTTTTTGTCAAATAGTGAATTGTTATCCAAAAAGCTGGGGTCTTTGGGTTTGTGAAACACTAGATTATTAAAGTTATAGACTATTTTGTCCTTTGAGACTAACCTATTCCCCTTTTCAACTAGTATATTTCTTAGCCAATACCAAATGGTTTTGGTAACTGCTGCTTTATAATATAATTTTAGATCTGGTACAGCTAGACCACCTTTATTTGATTTTTTTTTCATTAGTTCCCTTGAAATCCTTGACCTTTTGTTTTTCCATATGTACTTTGTTGTTATTTTTTCTAGGTCATTAAAATAGTTTTTGGGGAGTCTGATTGGTATAGCGCTAAATAAATAGATTAGTTTAGGTAGTATTGTCATCTTTGTTATATTGGCTCAACCTATCCAAAAGCATTTAATATTTTTTCCAATTGGTTAGATCTGACTTTATTTGTGTGAAAAGTGTTTTGTAGATTTGCTTATATAGTTCCTGATTTTCACTTAGCAGATAGATTCCCAAATATTTTATACTATCGGTATTATAAAAAAAAAATTGATACTATCTGTAGTTACTTTAAATGAAATTTCTCTTTGTAACTCTAACTGTTGGATTTTCTTGGTCATATATAAGAATGCTGATGACTTATGTGGGTTTGTTTTGTATCCTGCAACTTTACTAAAGGTGTGGATTATTGCTAATAGCTTTTTAGTAGAATCTCTGGGGTTCTCTAATTATATTATGGTATAATTAGCAAAGAGTGACACTATGATTTCCTCATTACCGAATCTAATTCCTTTAATCTCTTCCTCAACTCTGATTGTCTAAGCTAGCATTTCTAATACAATATTGACTAATAATAGGGGTGATAAGGGGCAACTTTGTTTCACTCCTGATCTTATGGGGAATGGTTTCAGTTTATACCCATTACATAAGATGCTTACTGATGGTTTTAAATATATGCTCCTGACTATTTTTAGGAAAAGTCCACTTATTGCTATACTCTCAAAACTATACTATACTATATAACTATATATAACTATATACTTTATATAGTATAGTATATATAACTATATACTATACTATATAACTAACTACTATACTGTTAAAAACACTGTTTTTAATAGGAATGGATGTTGGATTTTATCAAATGTTTTTTCTGCATCTATTGAGATGATTATATGGTTTTTGTTAATTTGGTTATTGATATGGTCAATTATACTAATAGTTTTCCTAATTTTGAACCAGCCCTGCATTCCTGGTATAAATCCTACTTGGTCATGGTGTATTATCCTGGAGATGATTTTCTGTAATCTTTTTGCTAATATTTTAAGATTTTAGCATCAATATTCATTAGGGAAATTGGTCTGTAATTTTCCTTCTCTGTTTTCAACCTACCTGGTTTAGGTATCAGTACCATATCTATATCATAAAAGGAGTTTGGTAGGACTCCTTCATTCCCTATTTTTTCAAATGGTTTATACAGCATTGGGGTTAATTGTTCTTTAAATGTTTGGTAGAATTCACATTAAAATCATCTGGTCCTGGGGTTTTTTTCTTAGGGAGTTGATTAATGTCTTGTTCTAGTTCTTTTTCTGAAATGGGACTATTTAAGCTATTTACTTCCTCCTCTGTTAACCTGGGAAGCCTATATTTTTTGGAGGTAGTCATCCATTTTTCTTAGGTTATCAAATTTATTGGCATAAAGTTGATCAAAGTAATTCCTTATTATTATTCTAATTTCCTCTTCATTGGCAGAAAGTTCTGCCTTTTCATTTTTAAGGCTAACAATTTGATTTTCTTTTTTCTTTTTTCTAATCAGATTTACCAAAGGTTTATCTATTTTATTGTTTTTTCATAAAACCAACTCTTAGTTTTATTTATTAAATCAATAGTTTTTTTACTTTCAATATTATTAATTTCTCCTTTTAATTTTAGAATTTCAAGTTTAGTATTTGATTGGGGGTTTTAAATTTGGTCTTTTTCTAGCTTTTTAAGTTTCAAGCTCAATTCATCGATCTTCTCTGTTATAGTTTTGCTGCTATTTCTTCTTGAAACTCCCTTAACTTCTTCTTTAGGAAGTTAGATGCTATACCACTTGGTGCATATATGTTTAGTATTGATATTGCTTCATTGTCTATGCTACCCTTTAGCAAGATATAGTGTCCTTCCTTATCTCTTTTAATTAGATCAATTTTTGCTTTTACTTGATCTGAGATAAGGATGGCTACCCCTGCTTTTTTCACTTCACCTAAAGCATAATAGATTCTGCTACAGCCTTTTACCTTTATTCTATATGTATCCCCCTTCTTTAAATGTGCTTCCTGTATGAACAGACAATTCTCAGATAAAGAAATTAAAACTATTTATACATATATGAAAATATGCTCCAAATCATTATTAATCAGAGAAATGCAAATTAAGACAACTCTGAGATACCACTACACACCTGTCAGATTGGCTAAGATGACAGGAAAAGATAATGCGGAATATTGGAGGGGATGCGGGAAAACAGGGACACTGATACATTGTTGGTGGAATTGTGAACACATCCAGCCATTCTGGAGAGTAATTTGGAACTATGCTCAAAAAGTTATCAAACTGTGCATCCCCTTTGATCCAGCAGTGTTTCTACTGGGCTTATACCCCAAAGAGATACTAAAGAAGGGAAAGGGACCTATATGTGCCAAAATGTTTGTGAACTCCGGCTGATTCTGGGGTATCCTGGGTGCTAGCACGGTCGTTAGAACCACCCCAGTGTGACACTGGCTCGTCTTCCTCCACCCCCTAGTCCCTCCTACAATCCTCTGTATACACCAATCATCAAGCCAGTACGGATAGTGGAAAGCACCATTTTCCAAGCATATGCCCATAGAGTATTGTCCAATCAGTAATTAGCCCCAAGTGCTTGAACCAACCTCAATGCAACGACTCAAGAGTTTCAGTCCTCTACACTCCCTTCCATCCCTCCCTCTCTTTTTCTCTCCCTTCCTCTCTCCTCCCCCTCTCTCTTTTTCTCTCTGTCTCTCTCCTTTGTCTTTCTCTGTCTTTCTATCATCTATATCATTTACCTATCATCTGCAGCTCTATTTTTTTCATCTCCTATCTATATCTAGCTATATCATCTATCATCCATCTCTATCACTTTCAGTTCATCCGTTTTATTGATCCCTCTCCTTTTCCCATCACATTCATTTCTAAATATATTTCTCTCACTTCTTCTACAAACAAGTCATTTCCTGTAACAAAGATTTTTCCAAAAAAGAAAAAAAAATGCCTTTGGGATTAGTTCACAGCTGTTATTTAATAACTGATCTGATTACTTATTCACTAATATTGGGTATTCAGGTTGTACTGGGATTATCCTCCTATTATCCTATAACTTTGACGAGGTCAGGGACTTTCTTTTCTAAATGTTGTATTTCTCCCAGGGCCTAGGATGCAGTGTAATCACTGCAGATGGTAGGTGCTTAATCAATGCTTATCTACACCAGACTATTTTGAAAGCAATTTCATTGTTCAAAATAACTGGAAGCTGGAGAAGATAAACACCTGGAACACTAGACCTAGATTTATGACAGTAGGACAGGTTCAAAGCAGAGTGGAGATTTTTATCTCCTCCTTCCCCTTCATGGTGATCCCTCACACTTGCTAGATTTCTTGAGTACATTCCTATTGGCACCTACTTCTGCAGTAAAATTTGTCCCTACTGGATTGTTCCCCGATCCTTGGGGAAAGATTGCATTGCTAATGCTCTATTTCCTGATTCATAACAAGGTGTCAATGTATTAATGACAAACTTCAACAACAATTACCCCCTTCTCCCCATACCAGGAGTCAGGCTGTGTTATAAAAGAGGACTCTAGATTTAGTAGTGCCTCGTCCCAAGAACAAATTGCCAAGCATGGGAATTTCAGGCCCACTACCAATGAAGCCTGAAGAGATGATTTGGGTCCTAGTCTCCTTTTTTACCTTAAAAGCAAGTGCCAATGAGAAAGTCTGGCCTGTGCTCTTTGGATTCTCCTCATGTTTCAGAGTTCCTTCTCTTTTTCCCCCAGTAAGTTCCCCCTTCCAGTTGTAGACTTTTCTAGGCCCCTGAGCCCTCTCTCCCGCAAACATTTGATTGCCTTGAACAAGACTATGAAAAGACCAACCCTATGAGGGGCTGTGACCTGCCCTTCTGGTCAGTGACAACCCAGTTGGGAAGGAGACATCCTGCCTGATCTTACCTTTATAAAGAAAGTCTGTATTCCCATTAAGATAAGCACCCTGTACTGCAACATATCTAATATATATAAGACTGTTTGCCATCCAGGGGAGGGGGTGGAGGGAGGGAGGGGAAAAATCGGAACAGAAGTGAGTGCAAGGGATAATGTTGTAAAAAATTACCCTGGCATGGGTTCTGTCAAAATAAAGTTATTATTAAATAAAATTAAATTAAAAAAAAAAGATAAGCACCCTGCTCTGGCAATTAAAGAGGTCAGTATCAAGAAAAGCATACCCCAACCGTAGGCAGTCACATTTGGGGTACAGTGAAGTAGGTAAAACAATATAGTCAAACCTCTCTGATTTATTTAGACCAGTATATTTTGTCACAGAAAGAAGGTAATGATGTCTTATGTCAGTAACATTATCAGGGGCCAGAACATTTCTGTTAAGGACCTGTGAGGAGCCCAGAGAAAAAATCTGTCCCCACAATCCCCTTTAGAGAAGTGATCAGTGATAAGGGGAAAAAATATGCTATTAAGCTAAAGTGCTGTTTCCATGAAGGAATTCCATCTTTGCCTCCAAATCCTTTAAAAAAAAAACCCAAGTTATTTCTACCTGCCTGTTTTTGAGCTGCCTTCTCCACCCTCCTCAAATATAAGGAGTCATTGCCAATTAAAGCAAGAGAACAATACAGAAAATGGCAGTAATCTAGAAGAATGAGGGAGATGAGTTCTGAAATCTAGCATTATTTCATAAGAATCCATTCTTTTCGGGGCAGCTAGATGGCGCCGTGGATAGAGCAACAGCCCTGAAGTCAGGAAACTCTGAATCCAAATCTGGTCTCAGACATTTAACCCTTCCTAGCTATGTGTCCCTGGTCAAGTCACTTAACCCCAATTGCCTCAGGGGGGAAAAAGAATAAATCCCTTTCAAAGACGCATAATAATAGGCAGCAAGAATGAATACTTCTTCCAGCACTCCCTAAATGAATCCAGAGTATTCAGAGTTCACAATTCTTAACTACCTTTTTAGCAGGATTGGGGATTAGAGGCATCCAAAAGTACCTATCAAAAGCCCTATAACCCCTTTATTCCTCCCCATCCAATAAATTATTTTTTGGAGTAACTATCCCTTTCCTTTTCAATATTATAAATGTTTTCTTTCAACGTCAGAAACTCAGTTAGAAGAGAATTCAGAGGTCATCTATTCCCCAGCTTAAACTGTGATTCTAGACCCATATAGAGTCTCATATCTGAAATGTGGGGGGTTGCAAAATTATGATCTTAATTATCAGTAAATGTTTGATTTAATACCTATTTTCTATTTCTTGGGTGAAAAGTGGTCTCAAGTGGAAAAAGTTTAAGAAGTTCTGATTGTAGTCCAGCCTCACCAGGCATCCTCTCCACATTATGCCCAGTAAGGAGTTAATTCAGCATGAACTTGGAGACTTTCAGTCTTTGGAAGTTCATCACATTTCTGTACAGCACTCATGTCTAGGAATCTCTTCTTTACATCGAACTAACATTTGCTACCCTGTTCCTTATCCCTGTTATTATTACCTTTCCTATTTCAGCTCCATGAGACAAAGACAAACAAGTCCAATCTCAGCTTTCAGGGCAGCCCCACTAATACTTGAAAACTGCTCACAACTTGCTTCCTCCCCATCAGATTATTTTTCTTAAGGATAAATACCCCTTTTCCCTTCACCACATCCTTTTTATCCTGGAGACCCTATAATGGAAATGCTTTAGAAACCTGTGACTGTCCAAACCCAATTCAATTAGTATCAATCCTCAATTAGTGAAGACAGAGTTATTGAACTCTTCTCTGCAATCTTTCTCTCCACAAAGCCACTGAAAACGTCATGGATCAGAACAATGGCCTTAACGCCTATTGTGTTCTTCCATGAGCCCACCGGAGAGCTTTCACTCTTTTTAAAATCTGTGAATAGTGTGAGACAGACAGGGAGGACGAGGGGCCGAGCAGAGTGCCGAGGGTCGGGAGGTGGAGATCTTGGGATGATCGGGGAGCCCAGGGGAGCTTGACAAGAGGGAGGAGGGGGGAGAAGCACGGGCAGCGAGAGCAGCTGGGGCCCAAGGGACAGATAGAGGACCACCTTATGAACCATTTTCTCAGAGCCCACTAGAAGCCTTCTTTTGACACACACCCCCTCCGGCAATATTGCGTGAAAGTGGGGGTCCAGATCCCCCGGTACGGGAGAGGCCGGGGGCGGGGGGGAGGGGGGGGGTGCCATTGCCGCGCAGGCGCACAGCAACGCCTCGGCCCTTTCCTCGCTTCTCTTCCATCCCTTCCCAGCGGCTCGAGTACGGTGCAGGCGCAGAAGAAGCACTGCCACCCTACTCAGAGGGCGGGGGAGAGAGGGAGGAGAGGGAAAGAGAGAACCTATTCCTACTGACACCAGACCGTCCCCCTTCTTTCCCGAACGCCGCGCAGGCGCAAGAGGCGAACTGCGCTGGCTTTGCAGTCCGAGATTGGGGTTGGGCCTGGTTGCTCCTGCTAGTCTGGGGCCGAGTGGCGAGAGGTATCTAGCCGCGGGTGTGTGGGGGGGGACAGGGCCCCGGTTTCGCGTGGTCGTTATTGGGGGAAGGGATCTGCGAGGCGGCGTGGGGTTGGGAGGGGGGGAGCGGAGCTACGCCGATGTTGACTATTACCGCTGCCGCATCTGCGGATTTTGGCGTTCGCGGGACCCCTCCCCCCCGTTGCCCGCCGCCTCTGCAGGGGCTTCGCGTCTGCCGCTCCCCCATTACCCTCGCCACCGTCTGTGCCGGTCTTTGGCGTTAGCGGTCTCTCTCGCTTCGCCACTCCCCTCCCTTCCCCCCTCCCCCTTCCGTGCCCGCTGCCTGTGTCGACTTTGGCTTTAAAGGCCCCAATCCCCCCACCCCTCCCCCCCTCGGCGCTTGCCGCTCGTGCCGGACTTGGTCGTTCTCGAACTCGTCGCAGCTGCGCCTCTTTGAGCCGCCGCCGGGCTCTGAGGTAGGTCGGAACTTGGCCGTGCCGGACTAGAAAAGCAAGCGGGGGTTGGCCGTGGCTTGGAGGGTTTGAGCGGACTGACTAGGGCCGAATAGAGCGGCGCTTTGGGCGGCCTTGGGGAGCAGAAGGAACGCGTAGAAGTGACTCGGGGAAGGCTCCCGTGTCGCAAACAGAAAAATGGCTAAGAGAAAAGAGGACGATTTCCTCCCGTCTATAGATATGAAAAGGGCTAGGCCAGAGGATGATTCTGATGATGCGATGGAGGGGACCTCCTCTCAGGACGGCACCTCCTCTCAGGACATGGCCGTGGAAAGTACGTCTCAGACAGAGTCAGGGGACTTTGGAATCATTGAAAGTATTCAGCTTGAAAATTTTATGTGCCATGCCATGCTTGGGCCTGTGAAATTTGGAGCTAATGTGAATTTTGTGGTGGGGTACAGTGGGAAGAGTACATTGTTGACAGCTCTCATAGTGGGTCTTGGTGGAAAATCATTAGGCTCGTCTTTGAAAGAATTTGTGAAAGATGGAGAGGAGTCAGCTAACATCTCCATCACATTAAGGAACAGGGGGGAAAAGGCCTTTAAATCTGAGCTTTATGGGGAGTCAATAACAGTGCATCAGCACATCAGTGTGGATGGAAGTCCAAGTTACAAACTAAAAGACCAATCAGGAAACCTGGTTTCTTCTAAGAAAACAGAGCTTACTGCTATTCTTGATCATTTTAAGATCCGGGTGGATAATCCAGTATCTATTTTACCACAAGAAATGGGCAGGCAGTTATTGCGAACCAGAAATGAAGGTGAAAAATACCAATTTTTTCTGAAAGCTACAGAGCTTGAACAGATGAAACAAGAGTACTCAGAAATTTTGGAGAGAAAGGCCAGAAGCCAGCATCAGATACGACAGGGGGAAGAGCAGCTTGAGGAGCTCAAACGGCAGGGCATAGAAATAGAAGAGCATTTTCAGACTATGGTTAATCTGGGGAATATGTTAGATGACATGAAACATGAGATGACATGGGCAGTGGTGTATGAAAGTGAAAGACAACTTGATGATATGATAAGTAATGTAAATATTGGAGACCAGTGTACTATCATATTAAGTCAGGAACTGGAGGCTTCTAAGCTCATATTTAATGAAGCCTTAAAGAGGTATACAGCTATTCATGAGAATGTGCAAAAGTTAAGTGAAGAAGCCACTATGTTAGAACCCAGATGCATTCAAGCCAAAGAAGATGCCATGAGAACATTCAAGGCCTACAGTCTAGCAAAGGCTTTCTATAACTCTTCCCAAAATGAATATAACAGATTAGAAAAAGTTGCAGAACAGCATCAAAGCAAAATTGACATCCTGAAGTCAACTCTGGAAATAGCAGAGTTAGAAAAACAGGAAAAAATTTCCTCATTGAAGGAAAAGATAAGGAGCTTTAAGGATCAAGAAGACTCACTTGTTGAAGAAATAAAACATCTTCATCAAGCTATAGAGAAAGATGATAAAGAACATTCTCATGTTAGGGAAGAAGTGTCATATGTGCAAAAAATACTGAATGATGACCTACGCCAGTTAGCCAGATTGAAAGACTGTAAATCTGAGCCACTAAAATTATTTGGACCCCAGGTTCCAGCCCTTGTTGAAGCGATAGCAGATGCCCAGAGACAAGGGCACTTTACTTATAAGCCTATAGGTCCACTTGGAGCTTATATTCGTCTCAAAGACCCTGCTTATGCCTTAGCTGTTGAGTGCTGCTTAAAGGGCCTTCTTCTTACCTTTTTTTGTGACAACCACAAAGATGCCCAAGTCCTTCAGGAGCTGATGAAAAGGTTTTATCCAGCGGGCTCTCCTCGACCACAGATAATGGTATCGCCGTTTGAATGTGAGTTGTATGATGTATCAGACAGAGCCCCTTATCACCCAGAATTTCCAACAGCTCTCACAGCTTTAGAAATAGATGATGCAGTGGTGGCCAATAGTTTGATTGATATGACAGGCATAGAGTCAGTGCTGCTTATTAAAAATAATTCTGTAGCTCGTAAATTGGTAATTCCTCATGGGCCCCCCAAGAACTGTACCAAAGTTTTAACTGCCTGTGGTGATGAAGTATATCAGGGACGCTATTACTCATGTGAAGAATCGAGACCTACTTACTTAGGTGATATGGATGTAGAAATAAGTAGTTTGGAGAAAGATGTGGAAACTAAAAGATCTCGGTTGTCTGCATTTCAGCAGCATTTGTGTTCACTTGAAAAAGCTATCAGGAAAAATCGAGAAACTATTGATAGTCACTATCAACATTTAAAAGAAATAAAGATTAATGTGATAAATATCACTTCAGAAATAAGAGATCTGGAGGATGAAGAAGATAGCCGATCAATCAATCTCTCAGTTCTAGAAGATGAAGCTCAAGAAATTAAAACTGAGCTTGAAGAGGTTGTGGAAAAGTTGAGAAGTCGAAAGGAAGAGATGGAGAATTTAAGGAAACCAAAAATAGAAGCTGAACAGAGACATGAAGAATTGAAATTGAAATGTACTCAAGTTTCAGAATTAATAGAATCCCTTATTGAAGAACAAAACCAGACTGTTTTAGAAGTGGAAACAAAACACCAATCCATGATGCATTATGACAGTAGACTTAAGGAACACCTGGATTCCCTTCAAGTGAAAAAAGAAGAGGTGGCCATAAAGGAAAGAGAACTTGAGAGAGAGACTGCTCAAGCCAGATGCATCTGCCCTGAGCGTAAAGAAGTTACAAAAAGTGCCTCTGTTCTCAACAGAGAAATTAATGCCTTAAAAGAACGGATACAGTCAGAAAACTACACTCACAGAAGGCGAGAAGATGTAATGAAGCAGTACCAAGAAGCAAAAGAAAGATATCTGGATCTAGATAGTAAAGTGAAGAATTTGAAAAAGCTGATTAAAACACTGGATAAAGTATCAACACAGAGATATGAAACATACCAGAAAGGTAAAAAGAATCTTTCTTTACAATGCAAGTTGTACTTTGACAGCCTAATAGCTCAGTGGTCCTTCTATGGGGACATGCGCTTTGATCATAAGAATGAGACTCTTTATATATCTGTTCAGCCTAGAGAGGCTGCTTTCAATGTGGCAGATCTATCTGGAGGTAGACCATCTTTTTCAAACTTCATATTAATTCTTACCTTATGGTCTGTCACAAAATCACCCTTCAGATGCCTGGATGCAATTGATGTCTACATGGACTGGGACAGAAGAAAAATTGCCATGGATATGATCCTCAGGATTGCATGTGCCCAGCAACAGCACCAGTACATCCTGCTCACTCCACGATGTCCTCATCCCCCAAACCCACTAATTGAAATACACCAGATGCCCGAACTTCACAATGATGAGGAAACCCTGCCTGTGAAAGAGGGCAATCCAGAAGAAGAAGAAGCCTGAACTTTTAATTTATGTGACTGTGTTGTCTGGTCATTGTGTTTTATATTTTTGTTTCTCAAAGTGTCTGCAGTATAGTGTGCAAAATCTCCCTACCTGAAAAAGTAATATTTAATTATGAAAGGAGAAAGACAAATCTATGGACATTGGGGCTGGGGACTTGACCAAGAGCATTATAGCTCTTGACTGAATGAAAGTCAAGACTGGGCACTTAGGCAGGAAGTACTATGTGTAATGAAAGTAAGTTTGTTGCCTGTAATATAAATGATTTCATTTTAAATTTGACCACCTTTTCTATTTAAGTATTTTGATGTTTTTCATAATTTGTTTTTCAATATTATGCTTGTGTATAGTATATGTTGTGAAGAACATGTGTGTTCATAAACATGTGATTAATATAATGAATACCTATATATATATATAGCCCTTTATTAAAGAACCTCGTCATCAGCTTATATCACCAGGTAAAAATGAAATCCATTGCTAAGCAAATTAGTTTCCAGCCACCAATAAGAGCTTGGGTGTAAACAGCTAGTGCTTCTGGCTAAGCCTCTGAGAAACTCACAATCTTCACCCTGCTCTTTGGTTGAGACTGAGCCTGGCTCCTGTGTTCTCCACACTTAAGACTCAAGCACTCACATCTTATTTCCTTGAGGATTATGCTCATTGACAGGGATTTGCAGATTTGCCAGCCACCCACCTCTTTGGAAGACAGACCACTTCCATCTGGGCAGAGAGAAGAAACTTTGTCATTGAGTACCAGTTCAAGACATCTTACTGGCAGTCCCTAGGAAATCAGGTTAGTGGTTTTTTCCCTATTGGGGCGAATATTTGTTTAAAAGGTAATATAAATCAGGGGTTAGCATACTACAGCTCTATAGACCCAGTCTTATCCACTATTGTTTTTAAGTGTCTCATGAGCTAAGAATTTAGGTGTAAAAACAAATATTCTTGCTTAATCTGTGCAAAAAAGATATAAATAAAAGGAACTCAGGCCTTGCACAGTATTATATTGATTACATATTATCCAGTGGACATGATAAGGACAAGGTATTAGAGGTTACAAAATGTATTGATTGGCAGTTGCCCAACAAATAGTACAGAAAAGTCAATTTTCAATTAAATTTTAAGTGATGATTTGAACTTCAGACATAGTATCCATTCCTCAGCCAGAAATAGAAATTATTTAGTTTTTGAAATCTCAAAAGGAGAAAAGAAAGGCATAGAAACTAGTAGGATTGTTTGGATTCTGGGGAAATCTTATTGCTGATATGATGTATATAGTTACAAATAAATTGAGGCATTTTCAATGGGGACCAAAACAGCAGCATGCATTACAACAAGTAAAGAAGGCAGTACTATATACCATGCCCATTGTTCCTGTTTCTTAAAACCCTTTTTATAGATTAGAAGGCAGTCATAAAGGAGATTTTGTGACTTGATCCTGATAGATGAAGCCAAAAGGAGAGTTTTACATGCCAGTACAGTTTGGGACCAAAAAAGATGACTACCAGCCATCATATTAGATAGAATATTATGTGAAAAATTGTCCTTGTTGGTATATTATGCTGTTGTGTAGATTGAGGGCCTAACCCAAAGTGTTCCACCAATACGAACACCAATTCCTATATTGGCATAGGCCGAATTACCTCTGTTGGAATGCTATCACTCAGTACTGAAGTGTAAATGACTTGAACCCAATTGGGCCAGAGCAGGGAAAACAAGGATAAACCATCTTCATTTGAAGATAAAAGTCCATCCCACCGATATGCCCTTTAAACTGTCAGAGAAAGATGATATTCCAGCATGTAAACCCCTTGTAGAGATCCCATTCCCACCAGATATTTCATTGATAATAAATTGAGGCTAAAGCTAGGAAAGGCTTATATTATCACACTTAAATCATGCATGTCATTTCTTTGGCCCATTTGCCAGAAAGCTGAAACTTGATTTAAGTCATCTCTATCTATCATAAACAACTCAGTTCTTGGCATAGTATGACAGATAAATTATTTTGGCTTACTTTCTAATAAGCTTAATAAAATATTTCAATTTGCAAATTCACAGAATTAATTTTTGTTCTCTCCTGTATATGAGAAAACACAGGTTCTTCTCTTGAAGGACTAGCATTGTTAATTGATTATATGGCCAAGCTGTCATTAAGAGTGATGACAAGTCACATTTTGCAACCCATAAGGTTAAGGATTCAGGGAAGGTTCAGGTCTATATGTGGAACTTTGACCTACCTTACAATCCAAAGGTACAAGGATGGTAAAAGGATGCTTAAGACTCAGGTCATAAAATCTTCAAGGATACAAATAGAAATCAGTCATTAGAAAAACTGAGCTGGTTGAATAAAAGGCCAAAAAAAATTCATTCTGGATTGAGGAGTAAGTTTAAAATTATTGTTCTACTTTTCATTGATTTGGAAAAGAAACTAGTTTCTTACAGAAAGAACTAGTGGTGAAGTAGACTACCCTCCCACCTCCCCCACCCCACCCCACTCCCCCCACCAAATCAGCAGCTAGTTCTAGTAGACACCATTGAGAAAGAGAAGTATAATTCAATCTGGGTTACAATGGATCTGGTAAAAGATTTCAGATCCTTTGAAGACAAATTATGTACAGAGTTCTGCCATATTCTTTTTCTTTTTAACAGATGTGCAAGTGCTGTGATTTCATCTTTGGTGCCTTGGTGACTCTACTGCTGCTCATCCTTGCTTATCTCATCACATGCCCTATCCTGTGTATAACCTCACCGTATCTTCTTGCTGATCCTTGCAAATAAGAAATGACTTCACCTTCTGTTTGGTTATTTGATATCCAGTTGTTCCTGTAAATCACAGTTGTGACAAGCAGGATGCACAAGGATACAAAACATTTCCAGTGTGGTAATGAGAATGCCATTTACTTACATACTCCATTGGAAGTAATGGAGTTACAAACTTTGGGCTTGCCAGAGACACAAGAAAAACTCACCACAATAACAATGATTGCTTAAACATCACTGGGTGGTGATGCAGGAAATCAAAAATTAGATAGCCATGTTTGGCCTAAAGAAAGACAAATGATGGAAGAAGAACATGATAGTGATCATCGCACAGAATGTCACAGGGTATTGACTTGAGTGGGAAGAGATCAAGAAACTTTGAAATATTTTCTCTCATAAAAGCTCCTGGCTTGGTCTGCAAAGGACTTGACATGAGAGAATATAGGACATGTGGAAAGATCTATCATCATAATGCATTAAGAACATTTTAAAAGTATTAATGATAAGTGTAATAATGCTTGTGTGTACCATATGTTCTTAATCCTAAGTGATGTTTGCTTGTGTGAAATTGCTATTTGGATTCTATTAATGGTAATTATAATACTATTTTATAGACTATCTTAAATGGCTGTAGGGATAGCCAGCAGCCAGAGAGTGCATATAGTGATGTATATTTGTTGTCTTGATAAAACTTACTCCATTTTTTATTAGGTCAACATTTTGTGATGAAGTGTTCCTGTGTTTGTTTTTTATATCTTCTCTTTCATTATTAAGATAAACATATTGTGGAATAAATTGGTAAACAACATGTATGTTCATGAACAACTGATATATGTAACTCTCATGTAGGACAGCCCACTTAGTGGGAAAATATGGTAAACAACCTCACTGTTAGCTTATATCATTAGCTATCAATCAAATTAATTGATAAGCCAATTCGTTCACTAGCTGCTAATCAGAATTGGAGTGCAACTAACTGTTGTTCATAGCTAGAACCACTGGATGCCATCCCTCAGCCTATTCTTATGTGGAGACTGAGCCTGGCACCTCTGTTCTTCAGACTGAAATTCAGTTCCCACCCTACCTTGCCCTAATCAGTTGAGGACAGTGCCAGTTGACTGATAATAGAGTTATACCAACTTGCTAAACAGAGAGGAAAGCTTGTCATCATGTACTAGTATGAAACATCTACTGATAACCTTCAGTTACTAAGTGTAGTGGTTTGTTCCTAATGGGATTAATGTTTATATTTCTTAATAATGTAAACTGCAGTGTGGCCTAGGGTTTGAAAAACACAAGGAAAAACAACTTTGGTTGTTAGGGGCAAGAAGTCACTGTTCAGCAAAGTGCTGGGAAAACTGGAAAGTAGTCAGAGAGAAATTATATATAAACCAACATCTCACATTGTATACCCAAATAAGCTCAAAATGGGCACGTGCTTTAGACAAAAAAAACAATTCCTGTCAGTTCACAAATAAATGAGAGAGAGAGAGAGAGAAAGAGAGAGAGAGAGAAGATATCTCCCAGGAAGTAAAAATGATTACATTAAATTTAAAAGGTTTTTGCACAAACAAAACCAGTGCTGCCAAAATTAGGAAAAAGTCAGGAAACTATGGAAAAATTTATATCAAGTTTCTCTGATACTGGTTTCATTTCTCCTCTACATAAGGGAACTGAGTCAGTTTTACAAAATTAAGAGCCATTCTCCAGTTGATACATGGCCAAAGGATATGAAAAATAAGTTTTCAGCAGAAGAAATCAAAGCTGAGTAATCATTTGAAAAATATTCTAAAACCACTAGTAATTAACCACAATTAGTAAATAACCAGCTATGAAAGACTGAGATATTCTGATCAACACAATGATTGACAAGAATCCCAAAGGACTTATAATTTTAAAAGAAGCTACCACTTCCAGAGAAAGAGAAAAGATGAATTGAGTGCATATTGAAACAATTTTTCCCTTTATTTTTCTTTCTCTCTCTCCTCCACATTATGGATAATTTAGAAATGTTCTGCCTGACTTCATATGTGTAATGGGTACTTTATTTTTTGCCTTTCAATGTATGGGGGAGGGAGTGGAGGGAGGGATAAAATTTGGAACTGAAAATTTAAAAAAATTAAAAATGAAAAAAATACTTGATATAAATTAATGTTTGCATGCTGTTAATGAATAAAGTTTGATTGTTAGCATTGAGAAGTGTCTCATTCATGTTTCTGTCACACTGGTTAGCATATTATTGTGAGCAAAAATTCCAAGAAACAAAGTTCCACTAGAACTTGGCCAACCAATCAATAAATTGATGATCAGTGGTTCTCTTGATAATCAAAGATACCAAAAAAAATTCTAAAACAGTCAGGTATGTTCCTTCTGACTAGGAACTCCACTGACTGTTGAAATTCTATCCTCATTGGTGGACATTTAAAGAGGAATGGGCTGAGAGCTCTTAGCCCCTCCCAAACACTTGATTGGAGAGTTGTATGAGCCCCCTTCAGAAATCTGGGCAACCCATTGGGTTCTCTCTGGTTTGGGTTTTCTTTCATAGGCTGACTTACCCCAAATTCTAATTAAAAGGGAGAAAGGGCAGAAATGCTTTCCCTTGGGGAAGAACCTAATTCAAATGGGATCCTATTTATGCCATAGACATTAATCAAATTCCTAATTGGGTGGGGCCCAGCCCACAAGCCTTGAGAGGAGCTAGGATGCTTAGAACATTCTTTAGCTGGGAAAGGAGCTTCTCTAACCTAGCCTTTTCACACAAAAAAAGGGAATATTATAAATCACTATAATCAAATGCTACTGCATTAAAATTACTTTGTCTCAATATACAATGGCAAATTGGTTGTGCACTTACACTGTGCCTTCCATTGGAGCAGGAGATCCCAGGGGATCCCTGGATAAGTACCATCCTGAAATTAGGTGCCATCTAGCATCTTTGTCACTACCCACCCACTACCCTGTTCTAGATCAGAGTGAGCAGGGAGAGCTTTACGTTATGGTCAAGAGGATTGGTCACTAGCAGGCTACTTATTTTGAGCATGGATCTAGTTCAGAAACAGTAATGCAGAGTAGGAATCCCAGACTAAAGGGGACCCAATAGTTCAGTTGTGTGAACCTGCAGAGCCTCCTGTCCTGCTAACAGAAACTGAGTCCAGCAGCATTCTCCTGAAACTCTCAACCAAGGACAAGCAAGTCATCTCCAAACTGGGTCAGGAACTTGCAGAGCTCAGACAAGAAGGTAAGTAAGTGAACATACTTTGCTCCCTTTGGAGCACTGTTAAGTTTGCAGGCCCTCTAGGGATCCAAAAGATCCCTATTGTCTCCTGAGGACTTTATTTTAATTGTATTTGTATGTGTGTATCTGTCTGATTCAGATGTGTTCCTTGTTTAAAAAAAAACTGTTGGACTTTGTTTTCTAAGCTGTTTTGCTATGATTTCCCTTTTTAATTGAGGGGACAGAGTGTTTCACCCCATTCACATTCCCAGTTATGAGGAATACTTGTGTATTTCCCTTCATCCTATTTTACACTTCTCTTCCCTCTTTAAGAGTTTGTTTTCCTTCTGACTAATCCATTCTTAATCTACCTTCCATCTCATTCATTCCTCCCACTCCCTCTCTTCCTTAACCTCTGTATAGAAATGTGTATTCTTCCTTCTTCTGATCATTATAGATGAGTGTCAGGTTCAGTTGTCACCCATTCCCTCCTGAATTCCTTTTCCTTGTGGTATAGAATTCTATCCCATTTATGTAGATAATTTCCCACATTCTTGTTTTCTCTGCTCCACTCCTTTCTTACAATTTTCATCCTTTTCAAATCAATCCCAGCTCATTCTTTTTAGTTTCTCTAAAATAATTAAGAAGCAAGTAGAAGATTAAGAAAAAGGCTTTCCTAAAAATTTTTAAAAGATGGAAACAAAACTGATTGCAGAAAATCTCTTGTCTGCTTAAAAGCATCACTCCCAGAAGTACTTGGCCTATTGACCTGCTCTTCTTATTACAATTTGTTTCCCAGAATCATCTGCAAAAGAACCATATTTGGGAAGGGAGGAAGGACATGTGGCTAGATAGCAGTTCATCCAAAAAACACATGGGCTTTTAAATGGAATGCCAGCTCAGTAAAAATCAACAGGGAAGTCACCGTTATAGGAATAGCCAGAGTGGAAGTGTGACCTATGACTCCACAAAAAAGTATAAACTCCCTTTAGTAAATGTAAACACTAAAAGAAGTACTAGGTTATCCAATGGAAACCCATGCACACAATCCTGAGCCTTCCCTAGCAATATGCCTTCTTTGTTTTGTTTTTATAGAATACATGACCTGGCCTAGGATTGATGCATGGATCCATGATATTACTTTGATTTGCCCAGGACAACCAACCTCTTATAAGTAAACTCTCCTCAATTAACCTAATTAATCCTAATAAAACTTCATAAGCAAGCTGTTATGGGTCCCTCTTTCAGTTTCTCAGTATTCTCTCAGAAGGTACACCACCCTACAGTTGCCATAATTAAGGTTCTTAGATTTGGCATAATCAGCAGGATACCAAAGAAAAAGGCTTGAGGAGTGAGGTTTTTGCAAGGAGGATCCTGACCATCTCCATCTCTGAGGGAGAGATAGTATGTCTGCTGGAGGGGAATCCTGGCTTGGTTACTCACATCCAACTGACATGGGAGGGGTGGCCTAAAACCTATAAGTATGGGGACACCCAAAAAAATACATGCTGGTTTCTGCCTTGATAGACTTTTTGTGGAGTAGGAAGAAGAATCCCATATGCCAAGTATTTGTGTTGCTTAATAGAAGATTTATAACCTAGGCATAGATAAATATTTTCAGGCTATTAAGAGAGACCCTGAAATGGCAGTTGCCCTATATCATGGGAAAAGAATAGAGTCAGTCTCAAAATCGCTCTCTCTCTCTCTCTCTCTCTCTCTCTCTCTCTCTCTCTCTCTCTCTCTCTCTCTCTCTTTCTCACCCCTATGTATCAGAGGGACAGGAGAGAAGCACAGGGGAAAAAACTCAGTAAAATGAAGATTAAATGGAATATGATTGAGAAAGTATCAGATCAGAATGTACCTATGTTTACATGTCTCTCAGAGTTTGTAATTGTGTGCATGGAGTTTTTTTTTTTTTTATGATTCATATTCAGTCCCCATAATTCTCTTTCTGAATAGCATCCACATTCTTTCTATTTATTTATTTATTTTATAATAACTTTTTATTGACAGAACCCATGCCAGGGTAATTTTTTACAACATTATCCCTTGCACTCACTTCTGTTCCGATTTTTCCCCTCCCTCCCTCCACCCTGTCCCCTAGATGGCAAGCAGTCCTATATATGTTAAATAGGTTGCAGTATATCCTAGATACAATATATGTGTGCAGAACCAAACAGTTCTCTCGTTACACAGGGTGAATTGGATTCAGAAGGTAAAAATAACCCGGAAAGAAAAACAAAAATGCAAATAGTTTACATTCATCTCCCAGTATTCTTTCTTTGGGTGTAGCTGCTTCTGTCCATCCTTGATCAATTGACACTGAATTAGATCTTCTCTTTGTCAAAGAAATCCACTTCCATCAGAATACATCTTCATACAATATTGTATGTATATACATGATTGTAAGTATATAATGATCTCCATTATATACCTCAACAATGATACTGTTTGAGGATGTATTCTGATGGAAGTGGATCTCTTTGATAAAGAGAGCTAATTCAGTTTCAATTGATCAAAGATGGACAGAAGCAGCTACACCCAAAGAAAGAATACTGGGAGATGAATGTAAACTATTTGCATTTTTGTTTTTCTTTCCGGGTTATTTTTACCTTCTGAATCCAATTCTCCCTGTGCAACAAGAGAACTGTTCGGTTCTGCACATGTATATTGTATCCAGGATATACTGTAACCTATTCAACATGTAAAGGATTGCTTGCCATCTGGAGGAGGGGGTGGAGGGAGGGTGGGGAAAAATCGGAACAGAAGTGAATGCAAGGGATAATGTTGTAAAAAAATTACCCTGGCATGAATTCTATCAATAAAAAGTTATTTTTTTTAAAAAAGTATATAATGATCTCCTGGTTCTGCTCATTTCACTTAGCATCAGTTCATTTAAGTTTCTCCAAGCCTCTCTGTATTCATCCTGCTGGTCATTTGTTACAGAACAATAATATTCCATAACATTCATATAGCACAATTTACCAACCATTCTCCAATTGGTGGGCATCCATTCAATTTCCAGTTTCTAGCCACTACAAACAGGGCTGTGTGCATGGAGTTTTGAAGGAAAATCTTTGCTGGCAAATCTCTCTGTGTCTTATTAACTAATAAGAATTTCTCTAAGTTTTCAGAAAGAGACTTCCTTTTTCTTTACACTCTTGAACTATGGCCAAATTTAGGGAATATGGAGGGAAGAGCAAATAAGCAGGAAGGGAATCTTTTTGCTTTGTCTCTTACCAAGTTTTTACATTGTAAACTGATTAGAAACTGAATTGGCACTAAAAGTAAATTCTCTACTGTAAATTCCTAATTGTGTTTAAATAGTTTTACAAATTCTGAATATTTCTTTAAAATTTGTTTTAAGGATACTTAAAAGCATTTTCTACCTCTCACCTCCCAGAATGACAGAAAAATTGTTTACAACTAGGAGATGAAGATCATCTCATTGATTATACTATATTATATTATATTATATTATATTATACTATATTTATTATATATTGTGGCTGGTGCCAGCAAAATTTCAGAGGAAAAAAATAAACCTGGCATTTAAAAACTGCTTGCATATTATAAACCTTTTCCTAAGTCACAAATAGAGGGGGAAAAAAGTTGTGTGAATCAGGAAGCAACCAAAAAGTAATTTATTTTGACTGGAACATCTAGCTAGATAATTAGGGAGTCTTAAAAACTAAAGTTAACCACTGATCAAGTTTTAAATAATTTTTTAAATTGGTGTGTGTCTTGAAATTAGAAATTTTGGCTGTCAATTATATGAGACTCCTACCTATTTTTGTAATAAAATATGTTCAACTTGAATTTTAAGAATTGTCTTGCTTTTCCCTACAAAAAGGAAACTTTTTAAGGGAAAAGATGGGGTAAGCTTGAGCCCTCCTGAGAAATCTCAAATAGATTTTTTTTGGGGGGAAAAAATCCTGCCAGTTAGGTTTATTACTGAGTGATAAGATTCAGTAAGCACTGGAATTTTTTTGAAAGAAAGAAAAAATTGGTAATTGCTGTGTGAGAAAAAGTACAAGAAAAAACTTTGTAGGATCCCCTTTAATCTGTAAACTGGAACTTGTTTGGGACAAGGCCATCTGTCCTGTGAAAAGAACTTATTATGGGTTCTAATGATTAATCTTTGCACCAGGATTAGTTTAAACTCAAGAAGAGGAAGAAAAGAACAATAAGTGAAGGACATTAGTTGAAATCTCTTGTGTGTTTGAGTCCTGTTAAACTTTCATTGCTTACTGTAACTATGAAAATAAAAATAATTGAATCCAACGCTAAGCTGTGATTAGTGAAAGGTGCCATTTGAGGTGAAAGCTCTTGGGACTGTAACTGATATTGTTTTGAGTTTTGAATTGAGATGAATGAAAAGAACAAGAGACATAGTTTGTGAGTAATAATCAATTTATTAATTATGGCTAGTAAATAATAAGTTGAGGTCAGTCTTTCAGAAACCAAAGGCCTCTCCTGTTATTATTAATGTTAGAAATTTAAAGTTTGAACTGGTTTTCACATGAACTAAAATTGGAACAGTAAAATTTGGGAAGCGGTATCAACTTGTATTGCAGTATGTTTTGTAAAAAATTTTATTAGGAAGTTCTGAGAAATCTCTACAAGTAAGTTGGAACCAGAGAAGGAAATTTACTAAAAAAGGAGACCTTTTCCAGAATGTCCAAGAAAAGACGTTTCCAAAGATCAGAGGACTACGTGGGGTGTCTTGCTGACTAAATGAACATTGGGAGTTACTTTATAGTAACCCCCAAAAAGCAAAAATACTTGATATTAGATGATGTTGATGATCATTGTTGTATCAATTTCTCATTTATCTTGCTGTTGTGTAAATTTCCTACTAAATTTAGTCCATGATTTTAGACATTGTTGCTATGGTTTGTGCTGTTACTGGTCATTCTTGGTGTCTTTACATTAACTTGTCACGGAAAATGGTGACAAGACTCCTGTTGATAAAATTGGGAAATTGAAAAAAATCAAATTAGTCTGATTCCATTTTGTAATTGATTTTCATACCATTCTGTATTACTCCCAATGTGCTGTACAATTGCCTAAGCCATATTTTTTTTTTGTCTCTGAACTCAATTCAGAAATTTAGCTAGACTGTGTTAAGTCTAGTTCTCCCTCTAATCACCAAATACCATTGATTTTTCCTTTACCTCCCAGAGAAGTAATGGAAGAAAACTAAAAATTATGGTGATTCTCTTATTAGTCATGTTGTTTCCCTACTTATGCCTGTATTGCTGTTTTGGATTATGCCTCCAATATAACTCATTGGTAGGCTCCTCTGCTTGCTCCATATTAACAAAAGCATGTGTCACTTGGGGAACTTGGCAGAAAATATTGTCACAAAGATTCTATGAGCAGGTCATGGGGAATGAAATATATGGGGTAGCCAGAATGGAAACATGACCTATGACTCCACAAAAAATATAAACTACATTGAGTAAATTAAAACAGCAAAAGAAGCGCCAGTTATCCCATGGAAACACTTGCACATGACCCTGGGCCATCCCTGGCAATATGTCTTCTTTGTTCTGTTTTTATAGAATACCTGACCTGGCCTAGGGCTGTCGCATACATCCATGATGTTACATTGCCCTGCTACTGCCCAAGACAACCAGCCTCTTGTGAATAAACTCTCCTCAGTTAAGCTAATTGACCCTAATGAAAGCTATCAATAAGCAAGCTGCTATGGGCCCAATTTCTATGGTATCTCAGCATTCACTCATAAGGTATGCAACCATACAGTTATCATAATTAGGGCAGAACAGATTCTGTCACCTTACAGTGACCACACACACACACACACACACACATACACACATACATCATTGAAACTCCAAACCAAAGAGTTTGGGCTGCCTTAATAGACTTATTGTCTACGGCCTTGTGGTGATTCTGCCATTGTATCCACCTTGCTCAGACCTCACCTGTAAGGACATTCTGGATGTTCCCTTACCAAGACACAGAAATAATAGGCAGTCTAGAGCAGGACCACCTGCCAGGATAGCAGAAGGCTTGAGTTCATGCCATTGGAGGGGGCTATTAGAGAATGTCCTAGTGCACCAAGTGGTTAAGAGACAGGCCCAGAGTCTCATAGCCAGAAAGGGTCAGGGGCACATTTTGGTTTTTTTTTTTTTTCCTTTTCTTTTTTGGATACATTTTCTCAAGATCATTTTCCAAGTCAATGAAAAATGGTTAGGGGGTATAATCCTACCTCTTGCAGTAAGGTCCCTAAACTGCCCCTATACCTCTAGGATTGTTTAACTGGCCAGTGATTTCTTTGCTTTTTCTGCTCTAGCTTTTAATCAGAGAGAGCCAGAAGAGTGAAGTCACATCTGACTGGCATGAACATATTTCTCTACCTTTGATGTTCTAGTACATTCTTAATCTCTAATGTCTCTCTGACCACACTTCTTTTATTTTTTTAATACATATACATTTTTTTATTATAGCTTTTTATTTACAAGGTATATGCATGCGTAATTTTTCAGCTTTGACAACTGCAAAACCTTTTGTTCCAATTTTCCCCCTTCTTCCCCCCCACCCTCTCCCCAGGTAGTAGGTAGCCCAATACATGTTAAAGTATATGTTAAAAACAAAATATGTATACATATCCATACAGTTCTTTTGTTGCATAAGAAGAATCGGACTTTGAAATAATGTACAATTAACCTGTGAAGGAAATCAAAAACGCAAGTGGACAAAAATAGAGGGATTGGGAATTCTATGTAGTGGTTCATACTCATTTCCCAGAGTTCTTTCTCTGGGTGTAGCTGGTTCTATTCATTACTGCTCTATTGGAACTCATTTGGTTCATCTCATTGTTGAAGAGGGCCACTTCCATCAAAATTAATCATCATATAGTATTGTTGTTGAAGTATATAATGATCTCCTGGTCCTGCTTGTTTCACTCAGCATCAGTTCGTGTAAATCTCTCCAGGCCTTTCTGAAATCATCCTGCTGGTCATTTATTACAGAACAATAATAATCCATAACATTCATATACCACAATTTATTCAGCCATTCTCCAATGGATGGGCATCCACTCAGTTTCCAGTTTCTGGCCACTACAAAGAGGGCTGCCACACACATTCTTGCACATACAGGTCCCTTTCCCTCCTTTAAGATCTCTTTGGGATATGAGCCCAGTAGTAGCACTGCTGGATCAAAAGGTATGCACAGTTTGATAATTTTTTGAGCATAGTTCCAAATTGTTCTCCAGAATGGCTGGATGTATTCACAATTCCACCAACAATGTATCAGTGTCTGACCACACTTATTAGCAAGAAAAGAGCAGTATTATTTTAATTGTGTTAGAGTTTGAATAGAAATGTCCAATTATTAAAGCCCCTGTTTTTTAAGGGTGCTTGATTACATTATGTTGAAACCAAGGTTGATCATGAGCAACAACTCCTCAGTTTTTAAAGTAATTTTTACTACTAGTACAAATAAACAATTCTTATCTACTTGGTTCATCCAGAAAATGTACTTGTCAGTTTCTTGCTTTGATTCATTTACTTTTCCATGCTAGCTATTAGTGAAACTTGAACTCCATTTTTTTCAGATATCAAAAAGAGCATTTACTGGTTTTAATTTTTCAAAGGGTCAGTTTATTCAGTTGAATTGCAGGAGAGAAATGGCATATTGTTATACCAAAAAACAGTCCCTAATATATCTTTTCATAGGAATGTGTTTAGCTATCATATACTAACACAAAGACCCAAGGGTAACATAAATCACACCTTTCCCAGAAGTTCTAGGAGATTCTTCTTTTTTTTCACATACCATAATTTATTCAGTCATTCTCCAATTGATGGGCATCCACTCAGTTTCCAGTTTCTTACCACTGCCACAAAAAGGACTGCCACAAACATTTTATGCATAGCATTTTGAAGGAGATTCTTCTTGAATATTTGCAATAAACACAAGTTTGCCTTAAATACCAAGTGTCCCAGAGACATTTTAGTAACATTGGCTAAATTAACCAAAGTATAAAAAAATTTGAAGTTCTGATAAAACCTCATCTGCCCTTTTAGTTGGACATGAAGTTGAAAGTGTGAAATTAAAAGTTGGGTCCCTGATGTTGTGCTAAGTGACAATGTAAGATTTCAAAAGTGGAATAATGATACAATCCAATTATAATGATTTTAGAAGGCTTGGTGATATTCATTTTGCTAGATATTATTATAATGTCATAGACATTTTAGTTCATAGATTGATGAGTCAAGAAAGACATATTTTAAAATAAAAGACATCCATATGATCCATCAGCTCTTACAGTTCCAAAAACAAAGTGCAGAAAATAATGAAATTCTTCTTCAGAATATGTTCTTCAAAACATGTCCCAAATCATTGCTTGTTCATGCTAACATTGGCTGGAAAGTCTTTCAGGATTACATTTTCTCCTTGGTCTATGCTTGTCCTTGGTTGGCCCTTTCTCTAGTAGGGCAGGTCTCTTCCCCCTTTCCACTACTATGGAGATGGGAAGGAAGGCTGAAAAGTGATTTTGCAGTATTTGCATTGCCAAGAAATTTCAGGATTACCAACATCTCCTCTTTTTAAGGCTGTCTACAAGGTCACATCCACTGTGTACTTAAGCAACTCAACTTCCTAAGGCTTGGAAACTTTGGTTTATCTGTTCTCCTTCATCTGGAGCTTCTCTGTTTGATTTCTCAGCCAGGACATGTGTCAGGTCATCTGAAAAGCAAGGAACACTATGTAACTGCCATGAACATGGAGGGCAGATGAATGGATGGATATGATGTTATTGTAATCATCAGGCTACCTAACCTGGGAAATAATAACCTTAGGAATAGGCTCCAAGTTATCTGTCATAATAATACTGTAATCACACAAAAATATTTGTAGTAGTTTTTTTGTAGTGGCAAGGAATTGGAAATTGAGTGGATACCAATTATTTGGGGAATCACTAAGTTATGATATATGAATATAACGGAATATTATTGTTTTGTAAGAAGTGATGAACAGACTGATTTCAGAAAAGCCCGGTAAGACTTTTTTTTTTTTAAATTTTTTATTTAATAATTACATTATATTGACACTCGTTTCTGTTCCGATTTTTTTCCCCCTCCCTCCCTTCACCCCCTCCCCTAGATGGCAAGCAGTCCTTTATATGTTGGATATGTTGCAGTATATCCTAGATACAATATATGTTTGCAGAACCGAACAGTTCTCTTGTTGCACAGGGAGAATTGGATTCAGAAGGTATAAATAATCCGGGAAGAAAAACAAAAATGCAGATAATTTACATTCGTTTCGCAGTGTTCTTTCTTTGGGTGTAGCTGCTTTTGTCCGTCATTTATCAATCGAAACTCAGGTCTCTTTGTCAAAGAAATCCACTTCCATCAAAATATGTCCTCATGCAATATCGTTGTCGAAGTGTATAATGATCTCCTGGTTCTGCTCATTTCACTTAGCATCAGTTCATGTAAGTCTCGCCAGTCCTCTCTGTATTCATCCTGCTGGTCATTTCTTACAGAACAATAATATTCCATAACATTCATATACCACAATTTACCCAGCCATTCTCCAATTGATGGGCATCCATTCATTTTCCAGTTTCTAGCCACTACAAACAGAAAGCCCGGTAAGACTTACAAGAACTGATGCTGTGTGAAGCAAGCAGAACCAGGAGAACAACAACAAAATTATGTGATGATCAACTGTGATAGACTTGACTCTTTTCAGCAATTCAGTGATCCAAGGCAATTCCTGAAGGAGTTGCAGGGCAGCCTTTGCTGCCACAGGTGTTGCAGACTGGGAATGAGATAAATTGTAGGCAGAGGAAAGAGGAGAAAGGTCAGACAACACAACAGCCTCTCAGGAGAGAGGTCAGAGAACAGCAACTGCCTCTCAGTCTCTTTGTGTCATCCTCTCACAAGAGAAGATCTATTCTGGGTTGGACCTCCAAGCAGCCACTGTCAGGTGACTCCCATGTATTCCAATAGCTCTCCCGTGTATTACAACAAATTCCAATAAACTTTGGATGGAAAATACCATCTGCATACAGAGAGAGAACTACAGAGACTGACTGTATTGAAGCAAGATATTTTCATTCTTTTTTGTTTGCTTACTTTTTCTTTCTTATTTTTTTTCCTTTTGGTCTGATTCTTCTTACACAGGATGACAAATATGGAAATATATTTAAAAGGATTGCACATGTTTAATGTACATCAGATTGCTTGATGTCTTGGGGAGGGGGGAGGAAGGGAGGGAGAAAAAAAATTTGATATACAAAGTCTTACAAGGATACATGGCGAAAACTACCTTTACATGTATTTGGAAAAATAAAATACTATTGAGAAAAAAAGAATACAGTGTCTGTTCCTTTAGTTTATCTTGTCTTAGTTTACATTTAGTGGCCGGCTCTAATGAGGTACCTGGAATGAGATACCTAACCTACCCAAATCCTCAAGCCATAGTATCAGCATATCAGTAATATTTGAGAGCTAATGAGTAACAGTGAAATGCCTAACCTAAACACTCTTTAATCCTATAAAACTACCTACTTGCCTGCCCACTTCTTTGCTAACTCTTTTTTGGAACTAAGTCAGAGGCCTAATAATAATAATAATAATAATAATAATAAATTTGCCTCTTGAGTTGAAAATTATCTAAGCTTACAAATTCTTTTGAGAAACCTCAAGACACTTGCTCAGAATCTCAATATTTTGGGGGTTCAGAAGTTCTGCATCCCAACAGATACATAGGTTGCGTTTGTGGTCCCAGGTACACTGTCTCTAAAAGCAGACTTAACTCTCAAATAAATGCTCCTGTTGTGGGGAAGGATCAAGAGTCCTCCTGACAATTCAGTTGGGCAAACACTTGGGCAAGTACTCTTTTCTTATAAAACATAGTACCGGGTACATTCTAATCGTTGAACAAATAATCTATTGAAATGACTCACTGAAAATATTGACTGTGCTATGCACTTGGAAGGATTAAGAGAAGGTCTAGTACTCCACAAATGATTTGTCAAAAGTGCTCCACACCTGCTTCTTCTCTGTATTTTTGTATTTCAAAATCAAATGAATCCACATGAACTTGTCCTTTGTTATGCCTCATTCAGGACACATGCCAATATTGATTTCCCTTATGTCCCTTCTTGAGCATGGGTCAAAGTGATGATGATGATGATTAATAATAATAACAGTAATGGCTAGCATGCATTTAGTGCTTTTTGATTAATATAGCACTTTCCATGTGTTCTCATCTTTTTCTACAACAACTGTGTAAAGTAGGTGTTACTATTAGCTCCATTTTACCTGTGAGGAAGCTGAAACTCAGAAACTGTGACTTGACTGATGTAGGAATTCCCTCAGTAGTAGACACCCCAAGAGAGAGCAAAGCCAGTCCATCATTTTGAGACCTGGAGAACTTCAGAAAGCTCAGAGAAGGAACATCACTTGGGCCTGGTTGCACAGGTAAGTGAAAGGTCTTTTGAAAGACAGGACACAAGTTACACCCTGAAAGGGAACAGGGAGGTAAAAGGGAGGAAATCATTCTGGATATGGGGACAGATTTGCCCTAAAGGTAGGAATAGGGATAGGGACTGGACTTATGATTTCAGATGCATAAAGGATTTTCAGTAAGTCAACTGCTATGTGTCAAGTTTCTGCTGTCTCTGACATTGCACTGAGAAGCAGGGCCACATAGCCAGAATCTGTCACAAGCAGAACTGGAACCTGAATCCTTTTGGCTGTAAAACCAGCTCACTTTCTCCTCACTAGATCACAGTGCTTCTCCTGAGTTAACATTTCTATATATTGATGACACAAAAATAATTTCTAGAAATATTATTTATTTGTTGTACCAAAAAAAAAAATCCTTCATCAAGTTGGAATAATTCTTTTTGCAAGCAGAGTATTAACACATCATAAGTGAACCCCTACATAGGTCACAAAATTAATTCATCCAGCCAATTCCTTTTCTCAAATTCAGAGAACTTTGATTTCTAGAACAAATAAAGGTTTATTCAGCTCTTTTCTCAGAAAAACAATTAAGAAACTTTTGTGGATTGGGGACATTGTGTTTTCCACATATTAAGTGATTTGGCCTTGTCATAAAGATAGTGAGTACAGGGGGGAACTCAGGGATCTGCATTTGAATCACAGTCCTGCTGCTTATTATCCCTATGATTGTCTCTGGTCCTCACAGAAAAAGACCTTGATAGTTGCTTCCATTCTGGCAGTATCGTTCTATGATCTAGAGATGTGAAAATGGGAACTCTTCAGCAGTAATCCGAAGTTAATTCTGCTTAAAGGCAACCTCTGCCACCACCAACATTATCTTCCAACCAAAGGCAGGGAAGTCCAAGAATCCCAAGGAGTAGAAGTGGCCAACAGACTATAAGATTGTGAACCAATACAATTATAGGTGCTCCCAACCACTCATCTCTATCAGCCATAGCTACTTAAGTTGATGAGAAAAAAAACTTCTTGCCAACAAAACATTTGGCTCTATGAATTGGCTCAAGATAATAAAGGAAGAATTTCTTCAAGGAAATTGCAATTTCTGTGATCTTCATGATCATTTCTATGATCCCATTTTTCTCACATGCTCAGGAGCCTGAGTTTCAGGGGGCTTTGGCCTGGTGTCTATTCACTCCAAGACATCAAAGTCCCCAGGAAACAATTAGCCAAGGAGAACTGAGCCTGGGCAAGGTGGACCCCCTGCTGTGTGCCACTGGCCTATGACTTCAGCTCTGAAGATATTAGAATTTGCAGACCAGCATGCAGCCTCTCCCTCCACTGGCCCCCACCACACATCCCACTCTCTCTTCTCCCTGCACTTAGCTTTCCTCTTTGACACAGATTTTCAGGGCCTTTTCCCCACCCCCATTCCTGTGCCCATTTTCTTACCTACTAAAGACCTTGTTTGGGTCATTCCCCACCCCTCCCCCACCAGTACAAGTGGCTTAACTGGCATCAGAGTTCTCTGACTCTTGTCACTCTGGAACCTGGGGAGGGAGGCAGAGGACCCCAGGGACCAAGACTGATGTCTCAGACCCCCTGCTGTGTATGCAGATGGTCTTCTGGCCCTCTCCTCAGGACCCCTGGGCTTTGCGTATTCTTATCCAGGAGGACTCAAATATTTCACTGTATATTCACAGAAGAGAGTAATCCTCATTTTCTTTCCCTCTATTCCTCTTTATGAGTACAGAATGACTCTCTTTATAATCCTATATATGGCAATATATGTGACAATATCTTACAATCAGCAAATATTGCCTACATTGAACATATGTATATTCTGAATTCATTTATGAGTACTCATATATGACTTCAGAGACTCTCTTTGTGCAAATGAATACATTATATAGGAGAACTCAATAGCCTCCGTATATTTATCTATTCAGGTTCTTTCTCGTCATTCCTATGGATATATAATGATGAATTCTTTTTATAAAATCATTTATATTAGTCATAAATACTGTCCTCATAAACACTGGCAATCATTCTCTCTCTTCTTATGTATTTGAGTACTTCTTCATTCACTATTCCACTGAGGGAGTACTTATGTTTTCTCTTATACAAATATACATATATATATATATATAATATATACACATACACACACATGTATATATGCTGCTATTCTCTTGTTATAGTCACCTCTAAATATCCTCTACTGAGAACATTCTACAGTTTCTCCCCCATCAGAGAACTTATGAAAACTCTGTCCAATACATACAGGTGAGAATCTGGGTTCCTATATAGTAGTAGAGTGGGGGGGGGGTGTAATTATGAACAGAATGAGTACTGCTGATGTACACTTCCAGGAATATACAAAGAATAGATAAGTGCTCATATATGCAACCATATAGAGAAAATACATGCATAATCATATATATATATATGGATCACAAGAGACTTGATGACTCATATTTATGAGTATCAAGAAAATATGGGGAAATTACATATATTAATTAATATATACCAAGATATAGAAGTATTAAAATATGGACAACAAAGGAGTATAGAAAAGTGTTGATATATAGGAATATTTGAAGAGAACATATTGATCCTCAGCTGTAGGGTATGGGGAATACTCCTACACATCAGTATATACATGCAAGAGTGAAATGCTCTTCCATAAGGAGATGTATCCACATCTTTTTTTTCCTTTGCCTTCAGAGTTAAGGCTCTCAGCCTTTTTTGCTTTTGTCTGCCTGAGCTGTCCTCTCCTCAAGTAAATCAAAAGTTTAAAGGACTCTTTATATTCCCTCCCATCTCCTCACCAAGATTGCTAATTGATGTCTATTAAAAAGTTTTTTATGAAATAATTGTACTTGAGGTATAGGACAGTGAATGTCTATAGCTGTAGGAGTGTGTGATTTATGTATGTGTGTATGTATTTTTTTCTTTCAGAATTTCCAACCCACCTCTTGTTGGATTTTTGCTACCATATTTGAATAAGTCATACTAGAAAGGTGTTTAATGTTTTTTTTTTATGTTGTGTGTTCCTTTGGATTTCTATTAACTAAAGTATTTATTCCAATCAGTTTGGGGCTGTTGATGAAGTGTTTATAGCTCTCCTGTTCAGGTTGCTCTCCTATATTTCTGGACCAATTTTGACAAACAATTGGAATTGACCTGCTGCTACTGGCCCCTTCATGCTGTTTGCAACAGGAAAACAATCCCAGGGATAGATGACCATGAGGCTGATTGCTGCAAGTTGGGGGAGAAGCTCCCTTTTATCTGATAGGCAGAGCCCCACCACTGACGTGCCTAAGAAATGCAAGGAAAGGACACAGGAGCTCTGGTCCAGGGATTATTTAGGCTTCCTTTTCCACCTCATTCCCAGAGCTTCCTTCTGCAGCACAAGCAGAGCCCTTGCCACAGCTGAAAATTCCTGCTTCTTTGTTGTTAACCTGCACCTTCCTTCCCCTCAGTGAAAGCCCAAGTGGCACCCAGCTCATTTTCGAGCAGTTCTGTCTATCCTTGCTTCTCCAAGACTTGACTCCTTTAGTCAAGGTTTGGCTACCACTACCACATTGGGCACGCCCAAGGTGTATCTTTTCCCTGTGGAGACCAGGAGTTTTCTGAAGGTAAAAAACAGAGAGTGACCTTTCCTAGACTATCACCTCCAAATCCCCAGAAAATGTTCAAGTAGAGATCTGAGAGAAGCAGCTGGGGCTCATCCTCTTTGTGAGGGATGTAGAAGACCCTTACCCAAGATGACTACTCAGATCACTCAATAGAAGGCAGAAAAGTTGTTTATTAAAACCTCTGGAGGATGAGCCATTCCATCATGAGATAAGAAAGAGGCAGCTCGTGGTAGGAAGCTAAAGAAGTAGTAAAGCTACACAGCTTTTATACAAGAGATTATATCAAAAGTAAGAGAGCATTGAGAAGGGGAGGGGGAGACATTTAATTGGCTGTTGCTATTTGGAGAGATTGGAATGGAAGGTTTCTTTTTCCCTGAAATCACCTGATTTCTAGGAAACAGAAAATCAGGCCTTCAGGCTTAATCAAGCAGATAGTGGTCAAGCTAATAGACTAAGTATTGATAAACATCAAATACTGATAAATGTCATCAGCTCAGGTTAAGTAGATATGTTTCTAGCTGGCCAAGGCTCAAGCAAATATGGGCCTGCACATATTATACAGGTCATAGGGGAAACCCAGAAATAATGAAAATAAAATACAGAAAAAGAATTCATACATTCTTGTAAGTTCTTCACCTTATTTCTCTCTATTCCATGCGATTCCCCCCTTGTAATATGTAAATGATGTTTATCATATTTCTATGAAGAACTTACACACTGCTCAAAATCAGTTAACATATCTATATTGTTTATCAAGTTCACTATCAAGATCAATCCCTCTCTAATACATTTCAGCCCCTTTTCTCTGAAGAATCATCATTTTAATAACATCTTCTGTACGCCATATTTTGATAGGGACTGTTGAACTATTTTGGTTACTAATGTAATTATACAGGACAGACATAGTGGCAAGAGGATAATACCACTGATTGCAATAAGTTCATATCATAAAAATTGCTTCCACCAACTGTCTTGGAAACAGTTATCACAGAACAGATTGACATTTGGCAAACATAAAAACACAAAGATAAATAAACAAAGATGACAATCTAGGGCAACTGAGACACAACATTACACATTCTCCTTCTGAATATTTGAATTATTAAATTACCTCCCTTAGATACCTGGGAGGTCTCAGCACCATCATTTTGGCCAACCCAACGCGAAGCAAATAAATCAAAATGAAACCAGAAAATGCAAGGACTTATGGCAAGGGCAAGTCTCTTCCTGACAACCCCAGGGTTAACAGCAGTACAAAGATCCTCATCTCAGCCAGAGAATCCAGTTTGAGATGGACAGTTCACTGTGTTAGGTGGTCTGCAGTCATTTGTGCACTTAACTCAGCTTCTGCTTATATAGGGAGTAGCAGGGTTTAAGACAGCACCATGCTAGGAGGGGCACCCCAAGTCTGTCAGGGACTCCAAAGTCAGGAAAGAGCGGGGCCTGGAGTATCTCCACCTGTCCCCTCTGATAGAACAGGAGCTGCTACTAGGATTCAGAAAGGATTTCTGAGCTGAATATTCACAGTTAGACCATGAAGGCAGGCAAACCCCGAACTTTAGAGGCTTGAAACATCCTTTGAGAATGCTGAGATACCAATTAAGAAACCGGGGTTACAGGGCTGGAGACTCCAGTCCCAAGATGTATGATTTTTGGTTATTCCAAAAAAATTAGTCCCAAAACTGAGTCTGCCAGGGCAATTCCACAGAATAAGGGGTTTCAAAGCTAAAGCATAGTAAATACAAAAAGGACTGCTTAAGGACTTCCAATTCAATCTGAACTGGTGAGATAGGGGGTGGGGTAGAAGTATCGAAAGCAAAGTGAACAAAAAACTAAGGGTTCCCACTCTTTTAGGTATTTTGAGAAAAAAATCAGCAGTTTCCTTTTATCTCTTCCTCTCCTTTTTTTTCCTCATGGAAAGGAATCATCCAAAACAAAGTAAATAGTCAAATAACCATCCCACATAGAAATCTCAAGAGTGAATTAAAGTTACTATATATAACAGACTAGTATAGGAGGAGTTTCTTTAAAAAAATCTCTCAAACAATCACATATTCTGAAGTGAACATAGATATTATAAACATATTATAACTTCCTTAACAGCAACAATTGCCGATTTTAACAATTTCCATCCCAAATTTTAAACACACAGTAATAGATGACCGAGTCAGGGTTTAACAGTCACTCTTCAACTATTCCCAAGTCCCCCATATCAGTCCAAAGCACATCAGGAGCATGGGCCATGGTCTCTCATTCAAAACACGGCTTCATGCTGATAAGGGGAGAGAACTGACTCTCAGTCCAAGCAGGGGGATGGGGATGGTGTTCTGACAATCATCAATGGGCCGATCCAGGTCCCCAAAGTAGGTCAATATAGCTGTAATGTGACCAAAATCTGGAACAAAAAACCCAAATCTAACAGATAAAGATTAGAACAGTCTGGAACTGCAACAACATGTGGGGAGGTCAGTAGAGATTGGCCAGCAGTTCCTGTGGGAAGGAACAAGTTTGCTCCACAGGAAAGGCAGACGGCTAAAGTCCCAATAAATAACAGTTAGGTTTCACAGAGCACTGTGCTAATTATCCGCTTTATTATTATTATCATTATTATTATAATTATTATTTATTTATTTATTTTTCAGGCTACAATGCCGGCCCTCAGGACTCTACTTCCTTTAATCTTCAAGTCTGCCTTCCACTGAGTATCCCTGCCTCAGGTTATTGTCTAAAAGGGGAGAGAGGCTGCTCACCCAGAACCAGAGACCATGGAGAAAAGTGCTCTGTGGGCGTCTGTCCCTGTTTGGGGGGCACACAGCTGTCTCCCCCAAAGACCCCATCCCAGAGAGCCCCCAACTGCGAGGGATGTAGAAGACCCTTACCCAAAATGACTACTCAGAGATCACTCAGTAGAAAGCAGAAAAGTTGTTTATTAAAACCTCTGGAGGATGAGCATCCCATCGAGAGATAAGAAAGGGAAAGCTCAGGGTAGGAGGGCTACTTAAAGTAGTAGAGATATATAGCTTTTATACAAGAGATTACATCACAAGTAAGAGAGCATTGAGAAGGGGAGGAGGAGGCATCTAATTGGTTGTTGCTATTTGGGGAGATTGGAATGGAAGGTTTCTGTTTTCCCCCAAATCACCTTATTTCTAGGAAACTCAGGCCTTCAAGCTTCCGATAATCAAGCAGACAGTGGTCAACTAACAGACTAAATATTGATAAATGTCAAATACTGATAAGTGTCATCAGCTCAGGTTAAGTAAATATGGTTATAGCTGGCCAAGGCTCAAGTAAATATGGGCCTGCACATATACAGGTCATAGGGGAAACTCAGAAATAATGAAAATAAAATACAAAAAAAGAATTCTTACATTCTTGTAAGTTCTTCACCTTCTCTCTCTATTCCCCACAGCTTTATGTTACAAATGGAAGAAACTCATTCAGGGAAGACATGGGATTTGCCAAGGGTCACTCTGCTAAAAGTCTGTCCCAGTGTTATGCCACAATTCCCTTTGATTGTTTTACCTAAGTTTTCCTTAATTGTTCTATCTCAATTTCCCTGAATTTTTCTGCCTGGTTGCAACATCCCCACTCCTAACTCAGGGCCAGCTACTCTAAGGTTATAAACTGTGAATGTTTAATCGAGATAAGAAGAAAGACCTTCTATCTTGACTCCAGATCTTCCCATATTATCTGAATGTCCGGTGCTCACTCTGCCTCCCCACCCTGTCATCGTTCTTCCCAATCAGTAAACCCTATAAAGAATCTCTGGGATGCCACATTTGATACTGGATGCTTGAAGATGAGAGTCTGTTCCAGTCATTTAATCAAACTTTCCAATAAATTATTATAACCCTCTAATCTCTATCCTGCCTCAGTTTCTCTGGCATTACACCAGACTGGCAGGAAGCTCGGGGCGGGGCTTGGTTTGTTTTTTATTTAATTCCACAGTCATAACTGAAGACTCCCAGAACCACCAGCTCCATGGGGAACCTGCTTACCTGCCCTGGAAAGTATTCCCGGGGAGCTTTAGACCATGAAGCTTAGATATGGGAGGAGGGGGAGGCCAAGAGAGACCAGGGCTCCAGGCCTGGGTTTGCCTCTTCCTGGTTGTGTGACCTTGGCCATGTCCCTGCCCTCCTCTTGGCCTCAATTTCCCTTTTTCCTAAAGGAGGATGATAGACCAGATGAGCTCTGAGGCCTTTTAGTCCTGAATACTGTTCAAACCTACAAGTCCACCTAGACTCTAGCCCCACATCCACCACCTAGCATCATTGTTAGCAAACTAGTCCCCCAAATCCTCAGCTGAGAACCCCTGCTAGTCTTTCTCTGTGGGCAGCCCTCATTCACCCATTTCTGTACTTATTCTAATGCTACAGATTGGAATAAAAAGCACTGTTCTCCCTTTACCTGTTTCCTTAACCAGAGATGAGGTGCCTCACCTCCCATCTCACAGGGCCAATCAAGTCTCAGAGCCCAGGGCAGTGGAAGGCCAAGGGTCAGTTGGACACAGTTTGCTTAAGATGGCTAGGAATTCTGGGTCTGGGTCTTATGTTTCCTGGCCCTGTGTCTCCCATGCTCAGGAAGCTGAGTCTCGGGGGGAGGGAGGATGTCTTTATACTCATCTCCCAGCCTCTCTCAGGTCTCATATATCCACTCCCAGCCCTCTGGGTCTTCAGGGAACCAGGGTCTGGAAAATGTGGGCTCCCCACCCCACCCGCTGAGCACCAGTGACATCAGCACCCCTCTGGCTGAGGCAAAAGTCTCCCAGCCCTCAAAACGAATCCCTCCTTGCACTGGCCCCAGCAGATATTCCCCTCCCTCTCCCTGCAGTCTGCCTCCCTCCCACATAGATCTGGAGTGCCTTTCCCCTCCTCATCCCTCCCCTCCTCTGTCTCCTACTAATTTTCCTTCTCATATCTCCTCCCCCACCACTATTACAGTTGCTTCAAACTGCCAGCAGGAGTTTCCTGACTTGCCACTCAGGGAGCCAGGCAGGGAGGGAGAGGCACCCAGAAACCCCTTGCTGTTTTCAAAGACGGTCCTGTCTCCTTCCTTCAGAAACCCTGGGCTTTCTGTATTTTTATCTATGAGGCCTCAAATATTTCCTCTGTATATTCATGTAAGAGAGTAATTCTTCATTCTCTAGCCCTCTTTATGAATACAGAATTACTCACTTTATATTCCTACATATATATGTATGTATACATATATAATCTGTATTTATATGACATAATCCTATATATAGCAAAGAAGTGCCCTATTTTCAATATATATTCATCTATGAGTACTCATATTGTCCCTTTTCATGTGTGTGCATTTACCCTTATATTTTCTCTCACCATATACACTAAGTGTTATCTTATATCCTCTCTATATACTTAAAAGTATTCTACTTCTCTCCCTTTATATACATAGAATATAGTAGAGCTTATATATATGAGAATACAGAGAATAAGGATACTTGTATCTACAGGAATATGGAGTACATACAAAGGAAGTACTAAGATAGGAATAAAAACTATATGAGTGCTCATCTGTGTGAATACACATAAAATATATGAATAATCATGAGTCAAAAAGGTAACACAGTATATTTATATACACTTAATATGTGATTGCTCATATATATGTGAATGTAGAAAAATATAAAGGAACCCATATTTATTATGTATAAAAGGGTACATGGGTACTGAAATATGAGCAACAAGGAAAAAGTGAGAAGTATTTATACATATGAATACCTAAAGGAAACATACCAATACTCAGATGTATGGTAAGGTGTAGTAAGGGAAAAGGTGATTGCTTATATGTGTCAAAATACACACAGAAGATAGCGATGCTATATTGTTCTCCTAACGTCCTTATCCATAAGGTTTTTTTACTGAAGTCATGGTTCCTCTTTTGTCATTGGCTACTCAACTTCATCACTTTCCAAGTCACCGGGATGTTTCTGAAGGCATTCTGGAGACCCCCTTTCATCTCATCAACATGATTACTAATTGACATCCATTAAAATTTTGTTATGAAATGATTGAGCTGGGGGTACACAAGTATGAGTGTGTATAAATATAGGAGAATGTGTTTCTATGAATATCTCTGTGTGTTTTCATCCCATATTCCATCCCACCACCCAGTACCATTGCTAATATGTTAGAATAGGAGTATGTTTCATGTAGGCCACATATTACTATTTTATGCTTTCCTGTAGAATTTTATTAATTACAATATTGGTTCCAATAGGTTTATAGCTCTCTTGGTCAAACTGCTCTCCTCTATTCCTGTCCTCTTTTGGACAAACGATTGGCTATGGCTTCTGTTTCTGGCCTCTTCAGGTTGTTGGAAGCAAAGGACAATCTCAAGGCCAGATTTCCATGAGGCTGATGTGTGCAGGTTGGAGGAGAAGTCCTCTTTCCCAGGAGGGCAGAATCCCATTGACCTGCACAGAATGCAAAAGGAAAGGGCCCATGAGATTTATTTTGGCTTCTTTTCCTATGCTGATCGCCAGAGCCCTCTTCTGCAGCCCAAGAAGGTCCCTTTGTAGAGCTGAAAATTCTCACCTCTGGGCCATTGTTAACCTGCACCTTGTTTCCCATCATTGAAAGCCAACTTCGATCCAGCCCACCACCACCAAACAGTTCTTGACCCCTGCCTCTCCAAGTCTCGCCTCCTCTGGCTAAGGTTTTGGCAACACTACCCCTTTGAGCATGTTCATGAAACACCTCTTCCCTCACTAGACTGGAGTTCTCCGAGGACAAGAAACAGGGACTTGGGCTAGGTTGACATCTCCAAGCCCCAAGAAAATGTTCAAGTAGGACTATGAGTGAAGTCATTGGGATTCATTCTCTTTATTTTATTAATGGAAGAAACTCATTCAGGAAGAAGGCATGGGATTTTCTAAGGGCCACTCTGCTAAATGTCTATCCCAGACTGACTAAAAACTGGAGGCGGGGCTTGGTTTGCTTTTTCACTTAAACTCATTGTCCTTACGGAATACTCTCAGAATACCTCCTCCCCCCTCCCCTGCTCCAATCTCACAGGGACTGTCAAGCTTCACAGTCCAGGTACCAGGAATGATAAAATCCCATAGGGAACAGCTAGGGATAGTTTTCCCACCAGCAGCAGGCTTTCTGCGCTCGGAGGCTTATGTTTCCTGGCCCCTTGTATCACATGGGGAGAAGCCTGAATCTTGAGTGGGCTTTGGGATCATCCCTTGGCCTCACAGATATCCACTCCAAGCCTTTGGGGTACCCAGAGAACCATCAGCCAAGGGGAGCTGAGTCTAGAAAAGTTGGACCTCCTGTGGAGCACCAGCGGCCAGTGATGTCAGTGGCCACCTGACAGTAGTCTCCCAACCCCCACCAGATATCCCATTCCTCCACACATCCTTTCAGGCTCATTTCCCCTCCCCTATTCCCTCTCCTGCTTATTTTTCCTTCCTTCAAAGACATTCTCCTCTTTTCCCCTCCTCCCCCACTGCTACAGGTGGCTTCAGCTCCTGGTGAGGTTCCTGATTTGTCATGGCAGGAGGCAAGCAGGGAAGGAGGGGACTCCAGGGACTAGGACTGATGCCCAGCGACTCCCTGCTGTCTGTGTAGATGGCCCTATGTCCCCTTCCTCAGGACTCTTGAGCTTTGTGCATTCTATCCTTAAGAGCTCAAATATTTTCTCTATATGTTCACGGAAGGGAGTAATCTTCCATTTTCTCTCTCTATTCCTCTTTATGAGCACTGAATGACTCTATAATCTCATATATGGGATGATACACACACATATATAAATAAATGTAAATGAAATCTATAAATTCTTTGTTTCATATGGGCTTATACTGTCCTTATTATACTATATATACATCTATATGCCAGTACATATGAATGCATACAGAGAAAATATCAATACTAAGATGAATGGATCTAGAGAAAAAGGTAATTCCTCATACATGTACATATAGAAGCTAGGAATTCTCATGTTGGAAGAAATATGTCCAGATCTTTTAATATCATTTCCCATGAGTTTTAGGAGTTAAGATTCTAAGCCTCTTTTGCTTTAGTTGCCTGACCTACTTCCAAAGTCAACGAGATGTTTCTGAAGATAATCTTGAGATATTGCGTCTTCTCCTCAACATGATCATTAACTAATATGGAATAAAATTGTTTATGGGGATGCTCCCGATTGAGTGTGTATAAGTCTAGGAACCTATGTGTCTATATATATGTATGTATTTTTGTCCTAACCTCCAGCCCACCCCTTGTTAAATCATTGCTAACCTGTTATAATAGGTCAGCTTGGAGTGTTTTAATCTATTTTGTGCTTTTCTTTAAATTTGTATTAATTACATTATTGGCTCCAATCAGTAGGGCCTGTTGAGGGTTTAGAGCCCTCCTGGTGAAGTAGCTCTCCTATATTCCTGACCTCATTTTGATAAACAATTAGATTTGGTTCCTGCTACAGGTCTCACCTTCTTCCTCTTCGAGCAGTTGACAACAGGGGAGAACCTCAGGGATGGATGTCCATAAGACTGATCTGGGCAGGTCGATGGAGAACCTGTCTTTCCATGGTAAGCAGAACCACACTGAGCTGCCCAATGTAGGAAAGAGAAGGGCATGTGAGCTCTGGTTAAGGGGATATTCAGTTTTCCTTTCCCACCCTGATTCCCAGAGCATTCTTCTGTATCCTCTGTGCTGTTGATAATCTTCACATTTCTTCCCATCACAAAAGAATAACCACTACCCTCATCAAGCAATTCTCCATCCCTGCCTCTCCAAGGCTTGTCTCCTTTGGCCAGGGCTTTGTCATCATTAACATATCGGGCCTGTCCATGACACACATTCCCTCTCACCCCTGGCACTAGATTGGGAATTCTCTGAGGGCAGGAAAGAGGTACCTGGTCTAGACTAACACTTCCAAGCCCCGGGTTCAAGTAGGGCTCTGAGTGAAGCAATTGGAAGCCATTTCCATTATTTGCAAATCTCATTCAAGGCAGGCTGGGGCTGTCCTCAGGGTCACTTTTTGAACTGTGGATCTCAGGCCAGGAGAAAGCTGGAGGGGGAGGACTGGGTTTGTTTTTTACTTAACCCTAACCGAAGGCTCCCACAATCCCTAGCTCTATGGGAAACCTGGCCGCCTGCTTTTGGGGATCTTTGGCCCTTGAAATTTGGCTGTGAGAAGAGGGAGGAGGCCAAGATGGAAGCCAGCGCACCTGGCAGGCAAAAGAGACCAGGGCTCCAAGCCTGGCTCTGCCTCTCACTGATTGTGTGATCTGGGCCTCAATTACCCTTTGTTCCAAAGGACCAGATGAGATTGAGGGTCTCTTTTAGCCCTCCAGTCTATCCAGACCTACTAGGCCAATGGACTCCATCCCCATAGCCGTACACCCAGCCCTCCTCCCCTCCCCCCAGCTGAGAAAACCGTATTATTCGAATGGTTTCCGTGGGAGCGGCCCTCACGCAGGAAGTTCTGCCCGTATTCTTACACTAAAGACTGAAATAAAGTCCATGGGTCTTCCTGGACCTGAACCAGAGATCCCTACCCCCACTTCACAGGGACAGACACATCTCCGAGGCCAGGAAGAGGAAGAACAAGGTCCAGTAGAGACCAGTTAGGGTCCATTTCCCTACCCTGGGCAGATGTTCTGGGTTCTGTGGCTTATGTTTGCTGACCACGCTTCTCCCATGCTGAGGAACCTCAGGGAGTCTTTGGGCTCGTCCCCCGGCCCTTCTCTCCTCTCAGATATTCACTCAGCCCTCGGGGTCCTCAGGGAACCATCAGCCAAGGAGAGCTGAAGCTGGGCAAGTGACCCTCCCCCCCTCCCTTCGCGCGCAAAGCGCTAGTGACGTCACCTCAGACGTTGATGGGCCAAGTCTCCCAACCACCACGCCTCCCTCCACCGGTTCCCACCAGACATCGCACTCTCTCCTCTCCCTGCATTCAGCTTCCCTACCCCCCTACTGCCTTTCAGGCTCGTTTCTCCTCCCCCACTCCCTCTCGTGCTCATTTTTCCTTCTCCGCTTCATTTCCCCCACCCCCGTGGCTACAAGTGGAATGAGCTTCCAGCGGGGGTTCCTGACTGTTGTCACTCTGGGAACCGGGCAGGGACAGGGCACCCCAGGGACCAGGACTGATGCCCAGTGACCCCCTGCTGTCTGTATAGACGTCTCGCCCTCCCCCTCTTCAAAATCCTTGTTGTTTGTATATTCTTATGGATCCATAAGGGCTCAAATATTTCCTTTGTATATTCATCGAAAGTATTAATTCTCCATTCTCTATTCCTCTTTACAAGTATAGAATGAATCGATAATCCTCTATATGGGATTATGTATTTGATTCGGCAACCCTATATAGAGCAAAGAGCTCTTGTATTTCATTTATGTATATTCATCTACCAGACTGTAGAGTCTCTCTCCTGTAAAGTATAAATTATTCATCTTTGTGCAAATGAATAGATAATGTATGATAATTCATACATAAAAAGCCAGAGAAGAGATTTATATGTATATTTATATATTCAGGTTCTTTCTCTTCATTCCTATGTACATATACTCATTTGTTCTTTCTATAAATTCATTTATATGAGTGATAAATACCGTCTTTGTAAACATTGGCAACCCTCCTCTCTATTTCTGTTTTTCGGGGGATATTCACTCTCGATTCACCTGTAGGAGTTCCTATATTCTCTCTTTTCCCATACATATGTGTGGATATGCTTATATAGCCACTTCTCAAAATTCTCTTCTGGAAGTATTCTACTGCTTCCCTCCTCCTCATGAGTACAGCAATATAGGCAGAGAATATAAACTGAGTAAATACCCATACAAATATGAACTAAGTATTCCCAAGTTATGTACAATTATAGGAATATAAAAAGACTAAGTAATCATTTATGCAAACATGTAGAAAGAATACAACCACACATACGAGTCACAAGAGACTAGATAGTATATTTATGTTCACTGAATAGGTAATTGCTCATATATATACACATATATATGACTGTAGAGAAAGAAAATATGGGAGAACTCACATATATTGATTAATATATACAAAGATATATGAGTACTAAAATATGAACAGCAAAGGAATATGGGAAAGTATTCATACACAGGAATACATAAATAGAACATATTAATACTCAAATGGATACAGTGAGAGAAGAGGCGAGTATTCATCCATGTCAAATTACACATGTAAGATAGGAATGCTTTTCTATAATGAGATATATCCAGATCTTCCACCATCTTTTCCATGAGATTTTCCCCTAGGAGCTTAAGTTCTCAGCCTGTTTTGCCTTTGTCTAGTGACTTCACTTCCCAAGTCAATCAAGTGTTTCTGAAGATATTCTTGAAGTCTGTTTCATCTCTGGAGGTTGGAGGACAACCCTTCTCGACTTGCCAAAATCCTACTGACCTGCTGAGGGTGGGAAGGGAAAGGATACAAGAGTTCTGACTAAGGGGTTATTTGGGTTTCCTGTCCCACTCTGATTCCCAGAGTCCCTTTCTGCAGCTCAAGCAAGTCCCCCTGTACAGCTGAAAATTGTTCTGTGCATAATCTGCACCTTCCTTTCCAACACTGAGCTTTTTCTACCAGCCTGTTTTTGATCTTACTCCTCCATCCTCACTCTTCAAATATGCCAGCCAAGAGAAGATAACAATAAAGAAAATTACAGTAATCTAGAAAATTAGGGGAGGTAATTATATAGGACTGGGATTCAGAGGCATCCCAAAGTATCCCATCAAATTCCACATAGTATCCTCCTTACACCATTAATAAATAATTTATTGGAGTAGCTATTCCTTTCCTTTTGAACGTTATAAAAGTTTTACTTAATGTCAGAAACTGGGTTGGAAGAAAATTCAGAGGTCACTTTGTCCAGCCTCACCAGGCATCCTCTCTACATTATACCCAGTAAGGAGTCAATTCAGCATGGACTTGGAGACTTTCAGTGTTTAAGGGATGGGAGTTCATTTCCTATCATGGTAGTTCATCACATTTCTCTACAGCACTCATATCTAGGAAACTCTTCTCTACATCCAGCTAACATTTACTTTCCTGTTCCTAATCCCTATTACCCATCCTAATTCAGCTCTCTGAGACAAAGACAAAACAAGTCCAATCTCACCTTTCAAGTCAGCCCCACCAATACTTGAAGAGTGCTCAGAATTTGCTTCCTCACCATCAGGTTGTTCTTCTTAATGATAAATTACCCCATTTTCTTCACCATATCCTCTCTATCCCAGAGATCCTGTCATGGAAATGCCTTAGGAATTGTTACTGTCCAATGCAAATTCAATTAGTATCAACTCTAAATCAGTGAGAGAATTATTGAACTCTTCCTGCAACCTTCTCCACAAGGTCACTGAAAATGTCATTGCTCTGAACAATGATCTTCATTGGTCACCTGTGTTCTTCAATTCCTTAGCTCATCAGAGAGTTTTTTTGTTCATTTGAGAGCACCCTCCTTGGAGGTTTTTGGGCCCCTCATTTGTTTTTAGATCTTGCTCAATCTTTACACAACTGAGGATTTTTTAAAAATTAGCTTACAGTGACAATTCTTGGTTGCTTTCAAGATGTCCCTTTTGGGTCTAGGAGGTTAATAAGGCATTGAAATTGAACCGTGTGAGAGGAAGGACAGAGAGAAGGGGAGAGAAAGAAGGAAGAAAGGGAAGAAGGAATGAAGGAAGGAAAAGGGAAGAAGGGAAAAAAAGGAAAGAAGGAGGGAGGTAAAGAAGGAAAAAAGGAGGAAAGAAGGAAGGAAGAGAGAGGAGGGAAGGATGAAAGGGAGGAGGGGGAGAGAGATATCTTTGCTCAATACACATCCTTTTACAGGCATTAATAATAAAGGGGAATAGATCAGCTTGGGAGGGTTTTTTTTATCATGGGGCACATCTTCCTTTTCTGTACTTTCCTTAGATTTGCATTAACTTCAGTATTTGCTTAAGCCAAGTGATTAATTATCCAGCCACTGGACCTATTGAGGAAGTATTTATTTTGCTCCAGGTGAAGTTGCTTTCCTATAATTCTGCCTCACTTTGACAGTTGGATTTGGTTCCTACTTCTGGCCTCTTTAGGCTTTTTTGCAGCAGTAGAGAATCTGATGATAGAGATGATGAGGTTTGGCTCAGGGCAGAGTTGTGAGAACCCCTCCTGGTCGGCCTGCAGGTCCTTCGTAAATAAATTTACGCACCCGCACCCGAAAAGTTAGACTGGCAAAAGAATTGTTGGAACTGAGAAGCCAGCCTTTGTTAGGAAGGCTGACTCTCTCAGAGGCAAGGTAAAGTTACTAGCAGAGAAATCCCGACAGAGAGGTAAAGAGGGGCGTGGTCCTGTTAGGGAAATAGGTGAGAGAGAGAAAGAGGGGTTAACACTGAAAAGAGAATGTCTTCTCAGCGAGCAGAGTGTCCTCACAGGCAGCTATGCCAAGGAGACAGAGGTTCCTTGGCATGATATGTCCTGCTTTTGGCCCTCTGCAAGGAATGAGCCCCAAGGTGCCCCTTCTTATAAAGAATTTGAAACTTGACTAGGGGCTGGGGGCAATTTGAATTGAAATCAGACCGACATTTTCGAATTGAATAGAAGTTTCAATTTAATGACTGTCCCACCAACTCAATAAAGGGTATAATCAGTAGTGAGTGTTATTGATGGGGGTGTGTGCCGGTCTCCTCCAGGATAACAGAATGAAACTACTTATCTTGATTCCCTAGGGTGGGTCTCTCAGGGGAGAGCTTCTCTGAGGGTTCAAGGAGTTTCTCAAGCATTCCCCCCAAAGTCAGAGAGAGAGAAAGAGAGACAGAAACAGAGACAGTTTCAGTATTCCCCACATCAGAGGCCCATGAGGCTCACCTGTGCAGGTTGGGAGAGAAGCTCTCCTTTCTTTGTGGGCAGAACCCCACTGGGCTGCTCAGGGTGGGAAAGGCAAAAATACTTGAGCATTTGTCAAGTGGTTATTTGGGCTTCCTTTCCTATGCTGATTCCCAGAGTCCCCTTTTGCAGTTTCTGTTTTATTGATAATCTGCACATTCTTTCCCATTACTGAGAATCCAACTGCCACACACAACAAGCAGTTTTTGAGCCCTGTATCTCCCTCAGACCTAACAGCTCAGAAAACCCTTTCTCTTGGGTCAGCCTCCATTCAGCAAATTCTACCATTAAGCTAATCCTAATGATTGGAATAAATCCCATTGTTCTTCCTGTTCCTGCCTCCCGACCCAGAAGTTTGGCCCTTCCCTGCCCCACAAAGCCACATATGACAGAAATTGTCAGACCTCAGAGTCCAGGGCAATGGAAGGACAAAGTTCTGTAGGGATCAGCTGTGGAACATGCCTTTATAACAGGCAGGAGTCCTGGGGTCTGGGACTTATGTTTCCTTGTCTTCCATGCTCAGGATCCTGTATCTCAGGGGGGCTTTGGGTCTGTCATCTGGCCTCTCTCGCCTCTCAGACAGTCATTTCCAGTCCTCTGGATCCTCAGGGACCCATCAACCAAGGAGAGTTGGATTTGGGGAGGATGGACCCCCTACTGAGCATCAATGGCTAGTGACAGGAGCACCTACCTTGAAGAGGCCTGCTACTCCCAATACTGCCCCTCCCTCTACTTTTCACCATTTACTCATCTCCCTGCAATCAATATCCCTCCCCCAACGACCTCTCAGGCTCATTACCCCTTTCCCCACTCCCTCTCCTGCTCATCTTTCCTTCTCCCAAAGACCTTCTCCTCACTTCCCCTCCACCACTACTACCACAGGTGGCTCAAGCTGCCAGTGGGATTTCCTGACTGTTGTCATTGTGGGAACTGGGCAGAGAGGAAGAGGACCCCAGGGACCAGGACTGGTGCCCCAGTGACCCCCTGCTGTCTGTGAAGAAGGCCCTCTGGGTTTTCTATATTCTTATCCATGAGGGCTCAGATATTTCCTCTGTATTCATGGAAGGAATCATCCTCCATTCTTTCTCTTTTCCTCTTTATGAGTATGGAATTACTCTTTATATTCCTATAAATTGGATTGTATGCACATAACATGTGTATATAAGACTTTATAGTTCTATATAAACCAAATAACTCCTATATTTCATTTTTAATATTCTTTATATTTATCTATGGCTACTTATATGTATAACTATAGTCTCATTACATCTCATCAGCTCCCATGGATTTAATGATTTTTTAAATTTTTTTTTATTTTATAATAACTTTTTATTGACAGAACCCATGCCAGGGTACTTTTTTTTTTTTTACAACATTATCCCTTGCACTCACTTCTGTTCTGATTTTTCCCTCCCTCCCTCCACCCCCTCCCCTAGTTGGCAAGCAGTCCTTTATATGTTGGATATGTTGCAGTATATCCTAGATACAATATATGTGTGCGGACCGAACAGTTCTCTTGTTGCACAGGGAGAATTGGATTCAGAAGGTATAAATAACCCGGGAAGAAAAACAAAAATGCAAATAGTTCACATTCATTTCCCAGGGTTCCTTCTCTGGGTGTAGCTGCTTTTGTCCATCCTTGATCAATTGAAACTGAATGAGCTCTCTTTATCGAAGAGATCCACTTCCATCAGAATACATCCTCAAACAGTATAGTTGTTGAGGTACATAATGATCTCCTGGTTCTGCTCATTTCATTTAGCATCAGTTCATGTAAGTCTCACCAGTCCTCTCTGTATTCATCCTGCTGGTCATTCCTTACAGAACAATAATATTCCATAATATTCATAGACCACAATTTACCCAGCCATTCTCCAATGGATGGGCATCCATTCATTTTCCAGTTTCTAGCCACTACAAACAGGGCTGCCACAAACAATTTGGCACATACAGGTCCCTTTCCCTTCTTTAGTATCTCTTTGGGGAATATGCCCAGTAGAAACACTGCTGGATCAAAGGATATGCACAGTTTGATAATTTTTTGGGCATAATTCCAGATTGTTCTCCAGAATGGTTGGATTCGTTCACAACTCCACCAACAATGCATCAGTGTCCCAATTTTCCCGCATCCCCTCCAACATTCAGCATTATTTTTTCCTGTCATCTTAGCCAATCTGACAGGTGTGTAGTGGTATCTCAGAGTTGTCTTAATTTGCATTTCTCTGACCAATAGTAACTTACAGCACCCTTTCATATGACTAGAAATGGTTTCAATTTCTTCATCTGAAAATTGTCTGTTCATATCCTTTGACCATTTATCAATTGGAGAATGGCTTGAATTCTTATAAATTTGAGTTAATTCTCTATATATTTTGGAAATGAGGCCTTTATCAGAACTTTTAACTGTGAAGATGTTTTCCCAGTTTGTTGCTTCCCTACTAATCTTGTTTGTACAAGTGTAATTCGTTCTGTTTGTACAAAGGCTTTTTAATTTGATATAATCAAAATTTTCTATTTTGTGATCAGTAATGGTCTCTAGTTCATCTTTGGTCACAAATTTCTTTCTCCTCCACAAGTCTGAGAGATAAACTATCCTATGTTCCTCTAATTTATTTATAATCTTGTTCTTTATGCCTAGGTCATGGACCCATTTTGATCTTATGGATTTAATGATTATCTCTCTCATGATAATTCTCAAATCCACTTTTCCTCCTTCAATTTCTCAACCGCCCTTCAATCTCTAACTGGAAATGCACTAGACATTTCAAACCCAACATGTTTACAAAAGAATTCAGGCTCTTTCCCCTCAAGACTCCTCCTTCCCTTTAGTGGACAGGGCAACACCTTCCTCCTAATCCCTCACACTCACACTCACACTCACACTCACAACTTAGGAGTCATCTTGGATTCCTCACTCTTTCTCACCCCTCCATATCTGTTGCTAAAACCTGACAATTTCACCTTGGCAGCTTCTCTCCCTGATGCCTTCTCCTGCTCTCTAATGCTATCATCACTCTAGCCCTTCATCTCCTCACACCTGGACTGCTTGCCATAGCTTGCTGATGGCTCCATCTCCTTTAGTTCCCTTCCCATTCCAATCAATTGTCCCTTCAGCTACCCAAGGGATTTTTCTAAATCAAAGGTCTAATCGTGTCATCTCCTCCTCAATAAACCATTGGTTCCCTATGGCCTCCAGGATCAAAAACAAGATGTCCTGTCAGGCATTCAGAGCCCTTCATAAGCTAGCCCCATCCTCCTTTTACCCTCTTCTTTTACCCTACTCCTGACCCTTCTTTCATCAAGTGGAACCTCTGGCTGTTCCATAAACAAGACCCTGCATCTCTTAGTTCTGGGCATTCTCTTTGGCTATCCTCCAGGCCCAAAGTGCTTTCCTTCCTCCTCTCTGACTACTGACTTCCCTGGCTTCCCTTCAGCCTCAAAGCCTTTCTCAATCCTTCCTTATTCTAGTGCCTTCTCTCTTTTAATTCTTATTTATCTTTTTATCATTCTTTGTATATATTGGATTTTTTTCATGTTGTCTCCCTGTTAGAATGTTGTTGTGGGCCAGAACTCTGTACTTAAAACAAGGATTCTTACAAGGTGTTAAGTCAGGGGAATTGATACGGTTATCTAGTTTAGCATGGTGATTCTAGTTCTCTAGTTCAGTACATGTACTTAGTACTTAATATATTTCTACAAGATTGACCCCTATTCTACAAGATTCACACCATGATAATGTAATTAGAATAGAGCATATAAATTAGGACAGAGTCAGAGACAGATTCATTCACTTCATCTCACACCACTGTGGTGGCTGGCCTGTCTTCCTGCATTTCTCCATTGAGACCAAGGTCCCTCTGAAAGGCCTCAAGAAAACTAGCCCAGGCCCCAGGCAAGGAAACTAGATTTTGAAGGAGACAATAAAGAATTTGGACTTTAACACCTGGCTATTGTCTTGGTGATTACTCTGCTGAAATGAAGGCTGGTCCAGAGACCTTCAGAAAACCAACTAGAACATTACAGAATGTAAGCTTCTTGAGGACAAGAACTGTCTTTTGCCTCTTTTAGTAACCTTAGTACTGAGTAAAATGCCTGCTATGTAGCAAGAATGTAATAAATGTGGATTGATTGCTTGATATGCCATTAGCCCCCAGTCTTGCTCCCTTAGCTAGTTTCATTCAGGAACTTCCATTTTCTTCCTACTGTACATTCTAGTCCTTCCTTATAGGATGGACATCCTTTATTTGAGAGGCCACTGTCCCATAGCCCAAGAACTCAAGGAGTGCCCAATGAGCAACACCCAGCAGCTTGAAGAAATCAAGTGATCTTTCTCAAGAAATGAAACAGACTATGAGGCTGAGGCATGGGAAAAGGCTGTGTGTGATCTTATAAGTCTCTTTGCAGAAACAGTAACTGTGGCATCAGGCCAAGCTCCATCAGACCTTGGAAAATGTAACTGGGAACAAAATGAGCAACATCTGCCATGGATTTCTTTCCAGCAATTGTATCCACTTAGATATTAACTTTTAAAGTGTTTCTCTTGTTTCTACTTATACTTTTTGTTTTGCCATCACATTCATCTGTGAATATACTCTTCCCACCATTCCTACCCCAAAAAATCATCCCACAAAACAGGCATTTTAAGAAGACAAACAACAAAAAGTAAAGAATTATTACAATTCATTCATTTCACACTGCATTATAAATGCTAAGAGGATTAAGAAGCATCATTTCACAACTTTGTATTGGTCCCATTACCCAAGATGAGTAATGATAAGGGCTTAATCAATGTTCATTGAAGCCCATTCTGGAAAACAATATGGTAGCTGACTGAAAATGGGAATGCCCTTATAGCTAAAGATTACATTATATTCAGTATACATTGCAAAGAATTTTTAAAAAAGGGACATGTGTCCCAAAGTCTTTAAGTTATTCAACTTTTAAGATTTGAAAGATTGGGACACATATCAAAATATTCACTGCAGCATTATGTGATCATTAAGTACCTAGAACAAAATAAAGTCCTGTTGATTTCAGAAATGAATGAATGTTCTGAAGGAGGTGAAAAGCTCAACTCTGGCTTGGCACATAGTAAGTGCTATTTTGATGTTGATCATTGATTACTACAAGCCTCCCACTGTGGTAAGTGCTCTATCAATATGATCTTATTTACTTCACATCATGGCACTGTGTAGGTTATTATCATCCCAATTTTTCAATTAAAGAAACTGAGGCAGGTAGAAAAGTTAAATGACTTGCTGGGATCTCACAGAGCCGGTAAATGTCTGAAACTGGATGTGAACTCTAGGGTTTCTGATTTCAGGCTCAGTGCTATATTTATAACTGGGCTACTAGAAATGAGAAATAGGAAGATTTCAGAGAATCCTGGGAAGACTTAAAGAAATGAATGTAGAGTAAAACAGTATGAAGTCTGACTTCAAAAAGCAAAATGGAAAGGAAAAATGTCGTGTGTGTGTGTGTGTGTGTGTGTGTGTGTGTGTGTGTATGAGAGAGAGACAGAGGGAATTGTGTGTTCTTTCCTTAATGCACAACTTCTTTTCAATCATTAATAATAAAGTGGAATGAATCAGATGGGAAACTCTCTTTTTTAATCTAGGACACATATTTCTTTCTTGTATGTTCTTTAGATTGTCATTAATTCCAATACTAAAACTCCCAGAACCCCAGTTTGATGGGCACCCTGGCCAGCAATTTCGGAGGAGCACTTTCCCAGGGACCATGAAGCTTGACTGTGGGAGAAGGGAGAGGCCAAGAAACTTGTTAGGTAAGAGAGACTGGGGCTCAAGGCCTAGGTTATATTCTTGGCTACACTTTTCCCCAAAGAAATAGCTTGGTTCAGATGAGCTCTGAAGTTTCTTGTAGTCCTCTATCCTATTCATATCTACCAGTGCATTCAGACTCTACTCTCACAACCTTCCCCCTCCCAACCCATACAAATAAACTAGCCCCCAGATCCCTAGCTGAGAAGCCCCTGCTAATCTAATTCTTCCCCTTGGAGCAGCCCCTAATCACCAAGTTCTGTCTTTATTTTAACCCCAAAGATGGCTCTTTCTTGATTTTCCTTTTGAACCAGAGATGAGGTACTCCCAGTCCCCACCTCTCAGGGACAGTCAGACCTCAGAGCAGTTGGAGAACATTTCCCCACCCTGAGAAGCCCAGAGCCTCTGGGGCTTATGGTTTTGGGCCATGTTTCTCCATGTTAAGGAGCCTGAGCCTCAGGGGGACCTTGGCCTCATCTCTTGCCTCAGATATTCACTTCCAGCCCTCAGGGTCCTCAGGGAAGCATCAGCCAAGGGAAAACTGATTCTGCAAAAGTTGGATCCCTCCCTCCCCCTTGAGTGCCAGTAGCTGATGAGGTCAGTGCCCAACTTGGCCAGGCAGGAATCTCCCAACTCCCAAGGCCATCCCTCCCTCCCCTGGCCTTCACTAGGCACCTCACTCACTCCTCTCTCCGCAGTCAGCCTCCCTCCCCCCACAGCCTTTCAGGCTCATCTCCCCTGCTCATTTTTCCTTCTCCCAAAGACCTTTTCCTTCCCATCTCCCCTCCCCCACCACCATGAGGGAAGGGGGGAAAAGAGGGGCTCGAGTTGCCAGCAGGGGTTCCTGACTGTTGTCATTTTGGAAGCAGGGTAGACAGAGGATAACCAGGGACCAGGACTGATGTCCAGTGACCCCTTGCTGTCTGTGCAGACGACTCTCCATGGACCCCTAGCCTTTCTGTATTATTATATATGAGGGCTCAAATATTCCCTCTATATATGCATAAAGGGGAATAATCGTCCATTTTCTCTTCTATTCCTCTTTATGAGTACCCTATGAATAACCCTTTTTGTAATATCATATATGGGAATATATATATATGATTATATAATCCCACACAGAACAAAGAATGCCTATATTTAATATCTGTGTATTCTATATTTATCTATGAATACTATTGCATATAGCTATAGTCTCCTAATATATAAATAATTCATATTTATGTAAAATGAATGTATAATGTATGACATCTCATATATGAAGACAGAATATATACACATATATAGAAGCACTCATGTTCTCTCTTCATTCCTATATTCAGGTACTCATTCTTTTTAAAAATTTTTAATTAAAAACAGAATAGAAAAAAAGAATAAGAAAGGAAAATAAAACAAAACAGACATTGTCATGTGCCCAGCAGAACATCAGGGAGGATTCAAAATCTATAACAGTTCAAGAAAGGATATATAATAGTAGAAGAAATTATATTCATCAGTGTCCATCTTTTCTTTGCTTCCTTGTATGTTGTTCTTTTGTTCTCTGCTACACACTTTTTAATTTTATTCTTTTTTCGCCTTTCATCCCTTCCCCTTCCCCAAACACAGATATGTTTATATATATAAATACATACATATAAGTACACACACACACACACACACACACACACATATTCACCTGCCCCCCACACATATACATATACAGTCACATCCACCCATAGACTCACACACATATACATATATATAGATATATATATATACACACACACACATACAAAGAGCAACATGCATATATATCTACATATATTCACACACATAGACACACAGATATATATACAAAATAACTCATATGTAAACATGCATCTAAAATAATATTGCTGACATATAATATAGATTTCTCTCTTGATCGAAGTTTTTAGTTTGCCTTTGTCTAAGATCAATTATTACTAGCCATATTTTTTTTCCTAAAATATTTTATTCCTGACCCTTGTTGGAGTGTTTATATATATTTCTTTCTTTCCTATCCCTGCTAATTCTTTCACTTTAATTCTGCTCCTTAACTTACTTTGCTATTACTTAACCTCCTCCCACTCATTCCTCCCTTGTCTTCTTCCCCAGCCCTTTGCTTTACCCTCCACTCATCCCTCCCCCTTCATTTCTTTATAGATTTTGGAGGGTGCTATACCCTCCATGGCGTATATATATATATAGTGTTGCCTATTAAACCAATTCCTGGTGTGAGTAGGTTTTCTGAACTAGGAGCCCTCCTCCCCCCTCTAATGCCTCTGTCTGTTGTTCCTCTGCACGCCATTTGTGTAACATAATTACTATTTTTATCTTTTCCTAAATAGTTTTGCTCTTTACAGTCAGATCATACTCAACTTTACCTCTAACTTTCTTTTGAGTTACCCAATTGCTGATGTCAATATTAAAATATGGTATATATTTCTATGTAATAAACATAAACAATTTGTCTATATTAAGTTCCTTGAAATTGATCTTTGGCATTAAATTTTGTTATATTTTGTATTGAGTTCAGGTTTGGTTAAAAAATTGACCTGAAAATCTGCAAGTTTGTTGAATGTCCATTTTTTTTCATTCAATATTATGGATAATTTTGCTGGATATGAGATTTTCTTTGCCAGTTCCCCACGGAGTGGGGATGGATAGTGCATCTAGCTTCACTTCAGCTCTCCCCTCAAATCTGGAGCCCCAAACTAAAAGCTCCACTCTCCTACAAGTGTCGGCAGCCAGCAGTGTCCCTGCCCCCCTGCTTCTGCACTCCTAGTGCGCTGGTTCCTTCTCACCCAGGATGGACTCTAACACAGGTAAGTTGGCATCCTAATTCAGCTGAGGTTCCCTCTGCCTTCACCTGACTCAGACCCCTAATTCATCACACATTTTGGGAGGTGAAAGTCTCTGTGGTTCATGCTGAGGCTCCAGCCATAACCAGCTCACTGCAGGGGTCTTCATTTGGTGTTTCTGCAGAAGCCCAAAGGTCTTTGCACTTCACACTGACTAGTCCCCAGCTTGGGGTCTTTATTTGGGTCTTCCTGGTTGTTCCCGGAAGACCTCTGTTCTGCCCCAAGTCTTCTTTATGTTTCACCAGTCTATGTTCCCAGAATCCTCCCTCATTTATTCTTTCTATAAAGACTTGATCTCATAAACATTGGTAATCATTTTCTCAATTCCTATGAATGTGAGTCTTCACATCTTTACTCTCTATTCATCTATACGAGTACTCACATTCTCTCTTTTCATTCATTTATTTCTGTGTGCACCCTTACATTCTCTCTCTATATTAACCTCTAAGAATCCTCTCATTTCTCCCAATATGCCTGAAAGTGTCCCCTGCTTCTCTCCTTTTCAGAGAATTTATGAAGACTTGTGCTTATATTACTTTTCATACAGGCAGAGAATAAGAGAACCTGTATGTGTAAGAATATGGAATGAGTACTTAGAAAGTACTCTTAGGGGAATATAGAAAAACTATATAAGTGCTCTTATATTACAGAATACATGAATAATAAATGATATGATTCAAGAGGGACCACAAAGCATATTTATATACGCCGAGGACACTGTTGCTCAGGGGGGGGGGCATATGTTGATTAATAAACAAAAAAGATACATGGATAATGAAATGTGAACAAGGAAAATGGAGACATATTCATACCTATGAATACATAAAAAGAACATGTCAATTGTCAGATGCATAGATACAGTGAGAGAAAAGGTGAACACTCATATCTGACAAAATACAATGGAAGATAGCAATGCTCATCTATGAGGAGTGATGTCCAGATCTCCCAACATCCTTTTCATGAGATTTCCGTTAGGAGTTAAGATTCCCAGTCTCTCTTGTCTTAGTCTGCCCGACCTCTAGACTTCCCCAAGTCAATCAAATATTTCTGAAGATTCTTTTGAGACCCCTTTTCATCTTCTCACTATGACTGCTAATTAATATCAATTAAAATTTTTTTTGAAATTCTAGTACTGTGTATGCATAAGTGAAGTAGTATATGTTCATATGTGACTTTGTGTATGTCTCTGCATGTGCATATGTTCATGTCCTAACTTGCACACCAGTCCCTGTTCCATCACTGTTAACATGTTGGGATAGGACAGACTGGAGTACACTTTCATATAGGGTACATCTTTCTATTTTACACTGTCCTTTAGATTTCTATTACCTACCAAATTTACACCAATCAGTTTGGGCCTATTGAGAATGTGTTTATAGCCCTCCTGGTGAAGTTGATCTCCTAGATTTCTGGCCTCATTTTGAATAACATTTGGATTTGGCTCCTGTTTTTGGAGTCTTCGGGCTGTTTTCTGGAGTGAAATAATCTAAGTGATAGTTGTCCATGAGTCTAATTTGTGCAGATTGGGGAAGAAGCCCTCTTACTTTAGATTACTTTAAAGAAAGAACTCCACTGATTTTCCCAGACTGCAAAAGGAAAGGGCACATGGACTCTACTCTGCTCAAGGGGTTATTCAGGATTCCTTTCCTATCCCGATTCCCAGATCCCCTTTTGCAGCCCAAGCAGGACCCTTTGCACAGCTGAAAATTCTCTCCCCTTCTATGGATAATTTGCATTTGCCTTTCTATCACTGAAAGCTCAACTGCTACCCAGCCCACCAAACAATTCTTGCCCCTGAGTCTCCAAGACTTGCCTCCTTTGGTCAAGAATTTGCCACTACAACTATGCTCAAAAAGTTATCAAACTGTGCATATCCTTTGATTCAGCCATGTTTCTACTGGGCTTATACCCCAAAGAGATACTAAAGAAGGGAAAGCGACCTGTATGTGCCAAAATATTTGTGGCAGCCCTGTTTCTAGTGGCTAGAAACTGGAAAATGAATGGATGCCCATCCATTGGAGAATGGCTGGGTAAATTGTGGTATATGAATGTTATGGAATATTATTGTTCTGTAAGGAACGACCAGCAGGATGAATACAGAGAGGACTGGCGAGACTTACGTGAACTGATGTTAAGTGAGATGAGCAGAACCAGGAGATCATTATATACCTCAACAACGATACTGTTTGAGGATGTATTCTGATGGAAGTGGATCTCTTCGATAAAGAAGCTAATTCAATTTCAATTGATCAATGATGGACAGAAGCAGCTACACCCAAAGAAAGATCACTGGGAAATGAATGTAAACTGTTTGCATTTTTGTTTTTCTTCCCGGTTTATTTCTACCTTCTGAATCCAATTCTCCCTGTGCAACAAGAGAACTGTTCGGTTCTGCACACATATATTGTATCTAGGATATACTGTAACCCATTCAACATGTAAAGGACTGCTTGCCATCTGGGGGAGAGGGTGGAGGGAGGGAGGGGAAAAATCGGAACAGAAGTGAGTGCAAGGGATAATGCTGTAAAAAATTACCCTGGCATGGGTTCTGTCAATATTAAGTTATTTTAAAAAAAGAATTTGCCACCACTACCACATTGGGCACATCCAAAGCACATCTTTCCCCTCACTAGACCAGGAGTTTTCTGAAGGCAGGAAACACAGGTGTGGCCTAGACTGTCACCTCCAAGCCTGAGGAAAATATTCCAGTAGGGCTCTGAGTGAAGGAGTTGGGGGTCATCCCCACTATTTCAGGAATGGAAATAATCCATTCAGGGAAGGCATGGCATTCGCTGAAGCTCACCATGCTCTGTATCCCAGACTGGCCCAAGCTTGAGGGTGTTTGGAGGTTTGTTTGCTATTCACTTAATCACACAGTTCTAACTGAAGACTCCCAAAACTGCCAGTTCTGTGGGGAACTTGCCCACATGTTTTCAGGGAATACCTTCCAAGGGACCTGCAGTCCATGAAGCTTGGCTGTGGGAAGAAGAGGCCAAGATGGAAGCCAGCCAATCTGGCAAGCAAGAGAGACCCAAGTACTAGGCCTGGATCTGCCCCTTCCTTGGCCATGTCCTTGTGCTCCTATTGGCCTCAGTTCCCCGTTTTCTCACATTTCTCACACCGTTGGTCTCACACTGGACCAGAGGAGCTCTGAGCTCTCTTGTCACCTTCCATCCCAGCCAGACCTACAGGCCCACTCCGAAGTCCCTCCCACACCCGTCCCCACCTAGCTAGAAGACCTCCTACTCCAGGTCTGTCTGACTGCGGCCTCCAGTCTGGAAGTTCTGTTTGTGGCCTTACCCTAAAGCCAGAATAAAGCCCATGGGTCTTTCTGGACCTGCCTCCAGTATCAGAGATGCCCCCTCCCACACCCGCCCCACTACCCTGGAGTCCATGCTGTTGAAAGGGAAGGTCTGAAGATCTGTTGGATGCCAGTTTCCATCTTTTCCCTATGTTCAGCACCTGTCCAGGTATCTTGGGGTTTATATTTTCTAGCTACTTGTCACCCATGCTCAGGAATCTGAGGCTCAAGTAAGGATTGTAGAAAAGGCATTGAACTTGTCCCCTGGCAGTGCTAATCTTTCCAATAACCGCAATAACCACTAGGGTCCTCAGGGAGCCACAAGTCAAGAGATCTGAGCCTGGTCAATGGGGACTTCCCATTGAGTACCAGTGGACAGCGACATCCACATCTACTTATTTATCTATTTATTCACATTTATTTTGCATGAAAATTATTTCTTAGCAGCATACATCTATTTTCTTCTCTCCACTTATTTATTTATTGAATTTATACTTTTACAATAATTTATTTTGTCTTCCACTCACATCCCAATTAAATTATTTATTATTATTATTAAAGCTTTTCATTTTCCAAACATAGGCACGGATAGTTTTTCAACATTGATCCTTGCATAGCCTTGTGTTCCAAATATTCTCCTCCTTCTCCCCCCACCCAGATGGCAAGTAATCCAATATATGTTATATGTGTTAAAATATATGTTAAATCCAATATATGTAAACATATTTGAACAATTATCTTGCTGCACAAGAAAGATCAGATTGAAAAGGAAAGAAAATGAGTAAGAAAACAAAATGCAAATGAACAACAACAAAAAGAGTGAGAATGTTATGTTATGATCCACATTCAGTTCCCACAGTCCTCTCTCTGGGTGTAGATTTCTCTCTTCATCACAAGATCATTGAAACTGGCCTCGATCCAATTAAATAATTTTTAAAAATAAAACTCAGCAAAACAAATTCCTATGTTGATTATGTGCAAAAATGTATGCTAATGATGTATTCGTTCCTCTCTAAATTTTTCCTTCTGACTGAGCATAGAACTTATTCTACTTGCTATAAAAGGTTCTTCATCCTAGGAGCTCATTCCATCCATGGACCACTTTTCAAATTGGAAATGATCTCTGTCCCTGTAGCTTTTCATTGTGATTGGTTTCTTCTAATTGGTTCTTCTCAAAAGCTCCATATAAAGGAAGATATCAAAGGTAACGATGTCTTTGTTCCCCTCCAGGAATGACTCTCCACAAAACTGCCTATCATTGCCCCAACATCGGGTACTCTTAATCCCAATATGTTTTTACTCCTTTTTATATGTTGTCTTCTCTATTAGCTCATGGAGGGAAGGGACTGTCTTTCTGTTTTTATTAGTTCTCTCTATGCTTAAAATAATGTTTAGCCTACGGGAAGTCTTTAAATGTAACCTTTCTTCCTTTAATAGTATTTTTTTTTCTAAATACATGCAAAGATAGGTTTCAATATTCAAATTGGCAAAACCACGTGTTCTAAATTTTTGTCCCTCTCTCCCCACTAATACTCTAGACAGCAATCAATCCTATATAAGTTAAACCTCTGCAATTCTTCTAAACATATTTCTAGGTTCATCATGCTGCACAAGAAAAATCAAATCAAAAGAAAAAAACTAAAACAAACAAAAAAACAAAACAAGGAAACAACAACAATAACTTCAAAAATACTAAAAATAGTATACTTTGATCCACATTCAGTCTCCATAGTTCTCACTGGATGCAGAACTCACTTTTATAAGGCAGGGGAAGCCCTCCCTCCACTGGTCCCCAAGAAGCATAGGCCTCACTCTTCTCTCTGATGTCAGCATCCCTCCCCCAAACTCTCTCTGCTTATTTTCCCTAATCACCTAATAAAACCTATTGGCTTTGTATATTCTTATCCAAGAATAGTCACATATTTTCTTGTTATATTCAGATAATGGAGCACCAAGATTCTCTCTCTCTCTCTTCCTGTTTATGAGTACTCAGTTATTCCTTATAAAATCATATAAGAAGAATTCATAGATTTCATTAATTTATGTTCCACATATTCATATATGAATCATATAGGAATAATGTAACACATAATTATGACAATACATCCATATTTTCATATTCATATTCTTTATTCATATATGTGGGTTCATAAATTCTCTATATATTCACATATATTATTTATATTTCTTTATATGCATCATAGATTTTTCTCTCCACATATGTAAATACTGATTCTCTCTACATTCATATATATATATACATATATATATATATACACATATATATATGTGTGTGTGTGTATATATATATATATACACACAACACACATACACACACACATACACATACTTAAATATTTTATCTCTTCACATATTTGTGCACAGATAGGCACCTATGTCCTCTCTACTTGCTTATGAGTCCCCGATTTTCTCTATTTCAGATATATCAATATATAGCAGATATAGGCATGTTAATATGTTTAAGAACACATAGACAAAATGAATTCTTATTTATGGACAGCACAAGAGACCATAGGAATATTCATATATATGAACCCATAGAGAGAGCATATCAGTAACTCCTATATAAGACTACAGATAGAAAATATGTGATTACTCAAAAATTACAATATAGTACTATTCATATCTGAGGAAATATGTCCCAATCTTCTACCAGCCTTTCCCGAGAAATTTTACAAATGAATTTGTGTTCTTTGGCCTTGACTGCCAGAGCTGTTCTTGAGTAAACTAGTAAATTGTTTCTTAAGGCACTTTGGATTCCCACTTTCAGTTCAGCACTAGGACAAAAATGCATTTCAATTAAAATTCAATATAAAATTATTGTATTTTGTATGTGTGTGTGTGTGTATGCACTTGCACACAATCTTCAGTTCACATTCCCTGTTCAGTTATTGCTAAGACACTGGCGTAGGACAGGTGGGAGTGAGTTTTAATGTAGGCTGCAGCTTTTTCTGTGGGGCTTTCTCATAGCTCTCTATTAACCAGGTATTTACTCAGCTAAGTTAGGGACTGAAATGACCCCCTCCTGGGCCTGGGGAGGACGTGGTTACAGCCCTTGTGCTGAGGTTTCTATTCCTCCATCTCTGGCCTCCCTTTGACAAACCACTGGGTTTGGCTCCTACTCGGGCCTCTCTGGGTCTCTGGCAGCAGGAGCCGAGCTTAGCGATCTATGCCCGTGAGGCTGATCTGTGGGGGCTGGGGAGAAGCCTTCTTTCCCTGGGGGGCACGACCACACTGACCTGCCCAATGTGGGAAAGGTCAGCACACCTGGGCTCAGGTTAAGAGCTTCTTGAGGCTCCCTTCCTTTCCCCGGGCCCCTCCTGCCACCCAGCCTGCCCCTTCTGCGCCGACTCCAGTACCCGCCTCTGCTCCTGTCAACCATTTCCACCTTCTTTCCCATCCCTGAAAGCCCAACTCCGCCACTGCCCACGTCCGGCAAGCCGAGGGGCTCGCCCCCACGTCCCAAAGCTCTCTCTGCGGGGCCCGGCCCTTTGTCCCCACCACTACACGTCCACCAAGTCAAAGGCGCCCTCTCCCTCACCTGCCAGGACAGAGACTGGGACCTGGCCTAGGCTTCCCCCTCCAAGCCCCAGGAAAGGGTTCAAACAGGGCCCTGAGGGAAGCAGCTGGGGGCCATTCCCCTTTCTCAGAAAGGCAAGGACCCCGTTCAGGCAAGGCGTGGGATCTGCTCGGGCTCGGCCTGCTAACTGTGTGTGCCAGGCTGGCTCATTATTGGGGTTGGGGGAGTCTGGAGGCTTGGCTCGCTCTTTCTTTTACCCCATGAAGTCCTAACTGGAGACCCCAAGAACCCCAAGTTCTATGGGGAACTTTTCCACCTGCTTCTGGGGAGCACCTTCCCAGGGACCTTCAGCCCATGAAGCTCGGCTGCGGGAGGAAGGAAAGGACGAGATGGAAGCAGCTAGCCTGGCAGGGCTCCAGGTCTGGATCTGCCCCTTCCTGGCTATGTCTCTGCCCTGCTCTTGGCTTCAGTTTCCCTTTTCTCCCAAGGAGGAGCTTGGACAGGTTGAGCTCTGAGGTCTCCCTCCATTCTGTCCCAAAGTACAAGTCCCGTGAGACTCCATTCCCATAGCGGTACACCCAGCCCCCAGCCCACTCCTCCAACTGCCAGTCTGATGGTTTCCCTGGGGACAGCCCCCATTCAGCTAGTTCTGCCCCTGTTCTGGCCATACAGATGGAAAAGAAGTCCATGGCTCTTCCCGGACCTGCCTCTGGAACCACCCAACCCCACCTGAATCTCCCTGGGACAATCATGCCTCTGAGCCCTGGGGCTGGAAGGCAGAGATCAGTTAGGGACCATCTCCCGGCCGTGGGCAGGAGTTCTGGGCTCTGGCTTCCTGGCCTCTTTTCTCCCATCGGGGAAGCGTTGGGCCGGTCCCTCAGCCTGTCTCTCCTCCCAGATGTTCACCCCCAGCCCTCGGGGTCCTGCTAGCAGCCAGGGGGAACTGAGTCTGGAGAAGGTGGACCCCCCCACTGAGCGCCTGTAGCCGGTGACATCAGCGCCCACCCGAGGGAGGCAGGAGTCCCCCTCCTCAGAACTTCACCCCATTCCCCACTGACTCCAACACACATCCCACTGACCCGACTCCCAGCAGTCAGCCTCCCTCCTCCCCACTGCCTGTCAGGCTCATTTTCTCCTCCCCTGTTCAGTCATTTTTCCTTCTCCCAAATACTTTCTCTTGCTCATTTCCTTTCCCCCACTGCTACTACAAGTAGTTCCAGCTGCCAGGGGGGTTTCCTGACTGTTGTCACTCCTGGAGCTGGCAGGGAGGGACAAGAACCCCTCTACCAATTCTAACAATCCGTTTTTCAAATTCAATCAGGTGGACACAGGGACTTCATGTGAAGACACAGAGAACAAGGGGGACAATACTTGTCCTTGTCCAGAATTGATTCATTTAGTTACCTCCTCACAATCCCCAAATAACAGACTTTTTAAAAATCAAGATTTTTTTTTAACTAAGCTATACATGCTCAGTACTACTCAAGTGAAGAATCATTTTGAAATATCATTTGAATAACAAGTAATAGAGACCATGAAGTCTTCCACTTTATGGGGTATTTAGCATACAGGCAATCATACTCCATCCTTTGTCAGCTAGCGAGAAATAGGACACAATTTTTTAAAGTGGATCCAGAATTTTTCATGTTAAATTGTATTGATAATATGGCATTATTTTCTTATTTGAAGCATCCATGCAGTAATATTAGGAGAGAGAAAAGACTCCTTTTCTAATCTAGGCCCTCATCATGTGCCAATGGAAATTTTCTGCATTTAGTTAATATCCTTAATAACTGAATCCACAGAAAGTTATGATTGTTGGGACTTGCAATTAAACTTTTTGGGACAATTGATGTTATTCTGAATCTGATTCCATGTATGCTCATCAAGAAATGTTATTGAACCAATGATCCATAATGCCAGTAACTCTGTGGGGGGGGGGGGAGGGGAGGGGCAGTAACAGCTATGACCTGCAGGGGAACTTCTTGTGGGGAAAACTGGGAGGATAACTCCTGGCATGAATTGAGATAACACAGTCCATGGCATTGAGGAAGGGCTTACAATGACTAACACATCTTCACAACAAAATTAAAATAAAGTTTCATCTTTTTAAATATCCCCAGTTGCCTTGGTACCAATTATGTGGATTTTTCTTTATGAAACTGTCAACTAGACAAAGCTGACATCTAACTTGTGGAGGCTGGAACCAAACAGAGCAGAATAGAGACAGGAAGGTCAGGAATCAGATGGTGTAATTTCCAGAGGAGGAAAAGGGCTTGCAAGCAAAGGCACGTTCGTTGTCCTCAACGGGGGGGGGGGGGGGTCTCAATTCTATGGTAGCACACTGAGCTGTGGCCCTGACATTGAAGGGTAATTTGATTCATATCAGGACTTCATGACCAGAACACAGGTACAAAAGGTGCTTATCACAGCTCAGAGAACACCTGGTACTGATCAAAGCAATATGATAATTCTGAGTTTTCCTTAAGCTGAGATCATTCAAAGGGCAACATATAGATGTTATGCCAAGTTCAGTGTGCAGCCTGCTTGCTGGGCCTCAGCTCTGGGAAACAAAGCATCTCCTAATATCTTGACAAAGCCCACAGTGCAAAACAGCTTCATTCTAAATAATAGGAAAGTTCCACTTAAGCAATATGCAGTCAATATTATTGTTTTAATACATCATATTTTCTTCCCTTTGAATATCCTTGTTGAAACCCGATCCCTGGTGCTCTTCCCTGAACAAAGCCTCTTCTCCCTTGGCTCTAGGCATTTTCCCTGGCCATTCCCATGCCTGCAATGCTTTGCCTCCTCATCTCTGCTTCCCTGGATTCTTTCGAGTTCTGGGTAAAGTCTCATCTCCTACAGGAAGCCTGTCCCAAGCCCCCTAATGCTAGTGCCCTTCTGCTGCTTATCTCCCATTTAAGCCTGTCAAGGGCTTGGTAGCACACTGGCCTTTTCATTTCGTCTCCCCATTAGCCTGTGAGTTCTTTGAGATCAAGGACTGTGTTTTTTCTTGCCTTTCTTGCTATCCCCAGAATTCAGCACGCCTGGCATACAGTAGGAGCTCAGTCAATGTTTACTGGCTAGAAGGGAGAGAAACATGTGTATGGAGAAGTTGCTTGGCCATTCTGTACTCAGGACCTTGGAGACAAGATGACCCCAAAGTGAACACGGATGTCCACTACCAGCACAGTGAACCATTGCGTCACTCTATCTGCTGGAAGGACAAAAAGTAGGCCATAAAATTTGTACCAAGAAAAGGGCAAAATTGGATTACATTTCCATCCTCTCTTGGATTCTGGGAGGGAGGCTCACAACTGCAGCAACTTCCCTCAGGGCTATTCTAAGGTTTCCTGACAGCCTCTAGTCTGTATATGTTAAATGTTTTGTTTTATGTCGTAATTGTGCCGCCTATGGCTGTGTGATTTTTGTTCTGTGTTTGTGACTTGTCTGTTGTGTTGATTTAAAGAGCTTAAACATAACAGTTTAAGAACAATGGTTAAGAAATTTGGCAATTGGTTATTTCAATGTTGCAACTGTGCTTAGTATAAAAATTTGCTTGTGAGTTTAAACTTTTTAACCTGTTGTACCAATTTGTAAGTAAAAAAAAAAAACAGAAAAATTTGATTATTTTAAACTGATGGGAAAGTTTTCCCTGAAAAGCAGGTTTCCAAAGACTGCTAGAGAGGAGTAACGGTGATAAAACCATATCTGCTTAACACCGCCTGGGAAAAAGAAATTTATGCTAGTGGCCTTGAAACACTCAGGCAGAAGGAAGAAAAACTTAAAAAAAAACTATTTGGTTTGCTTCTGAGACATTAGGTAATTTGTTAACATTATAAGTTTGGACATGTGGATTTTATGGCGTTATTTAGCTATTCACTATATTGTGAATCTGAAAACTTCTGAAGGGAAAAGAAAAGGAGGATGATGGTGATTTATGGAAGATTGATTTGTAGGAGCAGTTGTAGGTTTGAAGGGTTTTAGGAGTGAGGAAAGGGAAGAGGTGGGGAGAGAGAAACGGGAGAGGATCTTTTGTCTTCAAAGATATAGATTCAACTCACCCCCCTCTCCCCCGCTGCTTCTGCTACTTTAGCAAAGGAGCATTTAGTAGAGGATTGTTAAATTTTGTTTAAAGTATGTAGCTGAGGGAAAGAGAAGAGTTAAGTAGGAAGAGAAAAAGGAAAGTGTTAATGGAAGGCTTTCTTCGTGGGAAAACTTGAATGGGAACAGGAGGGAATCTTTTGTGCAGATTTATCTCACCTTCCTTTCTCCCTCCTTCCCCTTCCCCCTCCTTCCTCATCTCCCTCCCACTAAGTGTGTTCCAGCCTTTTTTTTTTTTTTTTAAATCAAGTCACAGCTGGCCGACAGAAGCAACTGTGACTTTAAAGAGACAGCCTACATTTGTTTTTGTTTTTTTAGATACATAATCATTTCCTTGGTTAAGGAATATAGTCATAAATGTGATCTATAATTTGGTAGAGTTCTTTTTAAAAGTTAAATTGATATTTTAAGGGATCTTTCAGATTCTTTTATGTCGTATTAGGATATTCTGTATAAGTTTGAATTGATTGTATTTATTGTATCCTGATAACCCCATATTTAAAGGGCTTCTGAAAATAAGTTTTTTCTTTGTCCTTTTGAAAATGTTTCTATTATGGGCAATATGTAATTTGGAATTTTTTCTATGTATTGGGTATTTTAAAGCAAAATGATTTGTATAACGTCCGACTTATGACACTGCCTACTTAGATATGAAAGATGAGTTGTGAACTTACTGGGACAGATTACTTACTGTTATCAGTATCAGGTCATGGTAAATACCTGTTTGGGTTTTATCTGAAACTTTGTTTAATGGAATTTGTTATTGGAAATTTGCTGGGCTTGTAATTAATATTTATAGGGAGTTTTAAAGCTCCCTATAAATATTATGGTTAGTGGGACAATTACCTGGGGTATAATTGGGTTAAGACTATTTTATCCTGTGTCCTGTATGTGCTGAAGAATTAGTTTTTATATTATGTTATAGTCATATTCTTGCATTTTTTTTCTCCTCCTGTGCCTAATAGGAGCCGATGGTCAATAGAATTTGTTAATGCAATTCAATTGTGTCATTACCTTGCTGTTTTCCATTCTGGTTATATGTAATCATTATATCCTAAATACTTAGGCAAATGAGTGTTTAGTCTGGTCGTCTATCTGTTACTAGATATTCGTGTCTGTAGATATTCAGGTTTTTAAAGGTTTCTAAATGATGAGAGGACAATTAACAGTGGTCTGGGAAACCTAACGGCTGTTTTTATTGGGACTACAGCTGACAGTCATTTGCCTGTCCTGTGAAACAAGCTTGTTTCTTTCCATGGGCAGCTGCTGGCTGGTCTATTTTGGCCTCCCCACATCTTGCAGCAGTCCTTGTGGACCAATCTTTCTATCTCAGATTGTCTTCACCCCTGATCAGCATGAAGTAGTTTTGGAATGAGATGCTTCTCCCCCTGCCCTTGATAGACTGATATGGGGAATTGGAAAATGGTTGATGAATGACTGTTAAACCCTGAATGGGTCGTTTATTACTGTGTGTTTAAGATTGGGATGGAAATTGTTAAAATTGTGTAACTCTTGCTGTTATGTTTGAATGGTTTTTAGGAAACCCTACTGTGATATGTATAGGAATTCACTCTTGGGATTTATATGTGGGATGGTTATTTGACAATTTATTTGCTTTTTTTGGATGATTCCATTTGCCTGAAAAAGGGAGGGGGAAAAGAATAGGAAATTGGGGAAACTGGTGGATTTTTCTCAAAAATACCTGGAAGAATGGGAATTCCTAGTTTCCTGTTCACTTTGCGCTAGGCACTTCTACCCCATCCCCTATCTTACTATAGTGTTCAGATTGAATTGGAAGTCCTTTAAGCAGTCCTTTTTTGTTTTTACTCTTTGCTTAAACCTACTGGCATGTGACTGCTGGTTATGTTTTAACTTTGAAACCCCTTATTCTGTTTGCCCTGGCAGACTCAGTTTGGGGGACTATTTTTTAAAGAAACAACCAGAAATCAGGCACCTTGGGACGTGGCAGTCTCCAGTCCTGTAACTCCAGTTTCTTAATTAGTATTTCACCATTCTCAAAGGACATTGCAGTTTGGTATCGGACCTCTAAAAGTTCGAGGTTTGCCTGCCTTGATAGTCTAACTGTGCATACTCTTGTGTGGGACATAAAAAGACTCTTACCCAAAATGACTACTCAGAGATCACTCAGAGTAGAAAACAGATTGTTTATTAATCCTCATGAGAATGAGCAGTTCTACCACAAGATAAGGGAAAGAGATAGGAGGGCTAAAGAAGTAGTAAAGATACACAACTTTTATACAAGAGATTCATCACAAGTAAGAGAGCATTGAGAAGGGGAGGGGGAGGCATCTAATTGGTTGCTGCTATCTGAAGAGATTGGAATGGAAGGTTTCCGTTTTCCCGAAATCACCTGATTTCTAGGAAACAGAAAATCAGGCCTTCAGGCTTAATCAAGCAGATAATGATCAAGCTAAAAGACTAAATATCAATAAATGTCAAATACTGATAAATGTCATCAGCTCAGGTTAAATAAATATGTTTCTAGCTGGCCAAGGCTCAAGTACATATGGGCCTGCACGTATTATACAGGTCAGGGGGGATACCAAGAAATAATGAAAATAAAATACAAAAAAAGAATTCATACATTCCTATAAGTTCTTCACCTTATCTCTCTATTCCACACACTCTGATTGCTCTGCTCAGAAATCTGGATCCTTCCTGTACTCTAATAGCAGCCCTGTCTGTTCCTCTGGGTGGGGACAGGTGGAACTACTCCAAGCCTCACCCTTCTCCCCTGGAAAGGGTTGCCCCTCTGAATGGGCAGCAAGACTGTCTTGAGCCCTGCTACTCCCTATAGAAGCAGAGGCTGAGTTAAGGGCACAAATGACTGCCCGACCACCTAACACAGTGAACTGTCCATCTCAAACTGGATTCTCTGGCTGAGATGCTCCGGAACTGAAGAGGACCTGACATGCCATTAACAGGGAGACTTTGTACTGCTGTTAATTCTGGAGTTGTCAAGGAGAGACTTGCCCTTGCCATATAAGTCCTTGCATTTTTCTAGTTCTATTTTGATTTATTTGCCTCAAATATGATTAGTCAAAATTATGGTGCTGAGACCTTCCAGGTATTTAGAGGAAGGCAATTTAATGATTGAACTTGTGCCACAGTTCCCTTTAATGGTCCTGCCTCAGTTTCCCTGAATTGTTCTGCCTCAGTTCCGCTGTTTGCAAACGCCTCCTCCTATTCATCAAGACTGATATAACTTAGGGCTAGTTACTGTAAGGTTATAAATTGTAAATGTGCCAACTCCAGATAAGGGGGAGTTTAACAAAACCTATGGGCAACTGACCTTCCTACGGACCTCAAGATCCTCCTGACCCGGCTGATGGCCAGGGCTGGCAGCGCCCTTCAGAAGTTTGTGTGATTCTTCCAAAAGCCTTGTGCTATCCTTTGTTTCAAAATTGCACAATCTAACTCACTTTGGGGGGGGGGGACTCGCTTCTATGATCTGCTTTCCCCCTTTTTTTTTCTTGCCTGGAATGAAATTCAAGGACATTGTTTTCTTTAGCTTTTTGTTGACACCTTCTCAGATTGGCCCAAAGCCTTTCCTGTAAAATCTGAATCTGCTTTGGTTGTAGCCAAGAATCTTGTGACTGAAATCATCCCCCGGTTGGGACTCCCTTTCTCCCTTGAGTCTGACAATGTTTTGTTTCTAATGTTGTTCAGTCCCTAGCACAGGCCCTCGGGTTCAAGTGGTGCCTTCGCTGTGCTTATGGACCACAGGGTTCGAGTCAGGTAGAAGGCGTGAACAGGACATTTAAGGAGCACGTTTCTAAGCTCCAATTGGGAACTGGCAAGACCTGGGTAGGGCTCTTTCCCTTTGCCTCTTTAGGGCCAGGTGTACTCCTAACCTTCTGTTCTCTCCCTCTCACTTTTTGAAATCCTGTTTGGTGCTCCACCCCCCATCCTTCCCTGTATGGGGCAGGATGGCTCTGATGATGTTACTAATGATTCCCTTTTCAAGTCCCTACAGGCTCTCCAGAACACCCGGGCAGCGGCCAGACTCTCTATCCCACCTCTGCCCAGACTTCCCTGCCACAGCCTCCTGGACCAGACCTCCAGCTGGGTGATTGGATCCTGACCAGAAAATTTCCTCATGGCTCTGCATTGGAACCCCGCTGGACTGGCTCTCCAGGTCATCCTCCAATCCCTCAGCAGTGAAGGTAAGAGACCATAATCCATTGTTTACATGTGAAGCCTTGCCCTGTTCCTGATGTGCCTGCAGGACCCGACTCGGGAAGATGGTGTTTTCATGCCTTATCCCCTTTTATGGCCTGGTCCTTTCTCTTGCTTCTCCCATCTTGTTGGGGAAGCCCAGCCGCTATCCCCCCCATAGATATGTGTGGACCCTAATAAGAACTACTGGGGATGGGGAGAGGTTGTGGCCCAAAATGAGACTTACAGGTGGCCATGGTTCTATCTGAATCTATGCCAGCTCTTGGGCAGCTCATAGAATTTCCTCCCCTTTCTGCCAGCAGTGTTTTACAGCACTCATGAAAAAATGGTCCTTCCAAATTAAGGAAAGGGAGTTTGGGAACATGGTCCTCCCCTCATATGGATGTGGGTCCTTGAGAATGGAGAAAGGATTGGGGAAAACCCAGAAATATATGTGCCTGACGGATGGACAATCTGAGTGTCAGGGTTGGGCCAGTACCACTGCAGATCGGGGGCTGTGAGCCCATAGCAGATTGGCTAACAGAGGCCAGGACTCCTACATTAAGGTGCATAGATTGACACCACCACAACAATGCCAGAAGAAAGGCACCTGCAATCCCACTGCAGTCACAATGAAAGAATAGTCCAATGAAGTCTGGGGATTGGGGAGGCCCTGGGGTACCAGGTTTTGTGTGGCAGGAAGAGATTTGGGGGCTCTGCTCACCCTCCGGAGGGAAAACATTCCCATAGGCCCTAATGCAGTTATTAATCCCCTCATTTACTCCTGAAACCAGCCACAACCACTTCTCATTTGAGAGGGGGAAACCACAACAGTTGTCCCCACACCCCCTCAGCCTCCACTCCCTGGAGGACTGCTGTCTAGGATGAAATTCCTTCAGTATGACAAATGTATTAGGGAACTTTTGTGTCTCTTTCTCTAAATATGTGTGTCTCAAATCGCTTGATACTGACTCCCCTGTTCTGATAAGGATCAGTTGCTAGCTAGAAATAAACACTCTTAAATTTTCATTATTTTGGCTGTCCTATATTTTTTCTCATCTGGGCTCTTCACTCATTGCCCAGAAATGCACCTCCATTCATTGGGGTCCTCAGGAAGCCACCAGACCTGGGAAGCTGAGTCTGGGCAAGGTGAACCTCCTGCTGAGACCAGATGATCTGTATTGTCAGCATCCTCCTTGTTAAGGCAGGAGTCTCCCAACCCCCACTGCCACCCATCCATCCACTGGCCCCCACCAGACATCCCACTCCCTCTTCTCCCTGCAGTCAGCCTCCTTCCTCCAGACACTTTCACTCCCCCAATCCTTTTCCCTTCTCCCCAAAACCTAGACCTCATTTTCCCTCCACCACTTGTGCTACTGGTGGCTCAAGCCGCCAGGGGAATCTCCTGACTGTTAGCGCTCCGGGAGCCACAAGGGGCGCGAGAAGACCCCAAGGACCAGGACTGATGCCCAGCCACCCCCTGCTGACTGTGTAAATGGCCCTCTGTCCCCCTGCTCACAACCCTATGAGGACTCAAATACTTCCTCTGTATGTATTCCATGAATACATGGAAGACACTAATCTTCCGCTATGGGTCTATTCCTCTATGTTCCTATATATGAGATTATATAGACATGTATGTTTATAAATATGCTTTTACAATAAAACTTCCATGTTTTATATATGTATTCTCTATATTTATCTATGAATACTTATGTGTGACTACAGTGTCTTCTGCAAAATATAAATAATTCCTATTTCTACACAATATATAGAGAGAATATATGACAATTCATACATACAAAAATATAGAAGATTCAAATATACACATTCACACACACACATATATATGTGTGTCTATGCTATGTACTCTTATTCTTTCTCTTCATTCCTACATCCATGTACTCATTTATCCTTTCTATAAATTCATTTATATATCTACCTTTCTATTTCCTTAACCTTAGTAATCATTCTATTCCTACATATAACATTACTTACACATTCACTTTCTGTTCTTCTAGACAAGTACTCATTCTCTTTTTGTGGTGTGTGTGTGTGTGTGTGTGTGTGTGTGTGTGTGTGTGTGTGTATGCAGGTGCACACAGGCTTATATTCTCTCACTATTTTCCCTGATAAGAGTTTTCCTAGATTCTCTCCATATACCTGAAAGTATTCTATATCACTCATGTTAGAGAATATATAAAGACTATTGTTCATGAATACTGAGTAAAACCAGCCTGATCCAAAAATTTAAATGGAAAAGAAAATGCCATGTGTGTGTAAGAGTGTATGGTTTTATGTCTATGTCTGTGTGTGTGTGTGTGAGGGAGAGAGATACAAAAACTATAAGTGCTCCTATATTCACACTTACCTTATGGTCCCTCACAGAATTACCTTTCAGATGCTCAGACTCATTTGACACTTACATGGACAGAAACCAAAGAAAAATTGCCATGGACATGATCCTCCAGATAGCCAATTCCCAACCGCACCACCAGTTCCTCTTACTCATTCCGCAGTACATGAGCTCGCTTTTTACAAGTTCACTCGCCGAAATAGTCCAAGTACCGGAGCCTGAAAAAGAGGCAACCCCGCCTCCCCAAGAAGTCAGTTCAGAAGAAGAATATCCGTAAATCTTTAAGGTCATTGTGTTGTCTGTTATTTGTGTGTTTGCTTGTTTATTTTTCTTTTTTTTTTTTTTTTTTTTTTTTTTTAATTTTATTTAATAATAACTTCGCATTGACAGAATCCATGCCAGGATAATTTCTACACGACATTATCCCTTGCAATCACTTATGTTTCGTTTTTTCCCCCTCCCTCCCTCCTCCCCCCCCCCCCCAGGATGGCAAGCAGTCCTATATATGCTAAACATGTTGCAGTATATCCTAGATACAATACATATTTGCAGAACCAAACAGTTCTCTTGTTGCACAGGGAGAATTGGATTCAGAAGGTAAAAATAACTCGGGAAGAAAATCAAAAATGCAAATAGTTCACATTCATTTCCCAGTATTCCTTCTTTGGGTGTAGCTGTTTCTGTCCATCATTTCTCCAATGAAACTCAGTTAAGTCTCTTTGTCAGAGAAATCCACTTCCATCAGAATACATCCTCATACAATATCGTTGTCGAAGTGTATAATGATCTCCTGGTTCTGCTCATCTCACTTAGCATCAGTCCATGTAGGTCTCTCCAAGCCTCTCTGTATTCATCCTGCTGGTCATTCCTTACAGAGCAATAATATTCCATAACATTCATATACCACAATTTACCCAGCCATTCTCCAATTGATGGGCATCCATTCATTTTCCAGTTTATAGCCACTACAAACAGGGCTGCTACAAACATTTTGGCACATACAGGTCCCCTTCCCTTTTTTAGTATCTCTTTGGGGTATAAGCCCAATAGAAACACTGTTGGATCAAAGGGTATGCACAGTTTGATAACTTTTTGGGCATAATTCCAGATCGCTCTCCAGAATGGCTGGATTCGTTCACAACTCCACCAACAATGCATCAATGTCCCCGTTTTCCCGCATCCCCTCCAACATTCATCATTGTTTTTTCCTGTCATCTTAGCCAATCTGACAGGAGTGTAGTGATATCTCAGAGTTGTCTTAATTTGCATTTCTCTGATCAATAGTGATTTGGAACACTCTTTCATGTGAGTGGTAATAGTTTCAATTTCTTCATCTGAAAATTGTCTGTTCATATCCTTTGACCATTTATCAATTGGAGAATGGCTTGATTTTTTATAAATTTGAGTCAGTTCTCTATATATTTTGGAAATGAGGCCTTTATCAGAACCTTTAATTGTAAAGATGTTTTCCCAGTTAGTTACTTCCCTACTAATCTTGTTTGCATTCGTTCTGTTTGTACAAAGGCTTTTTAATTTGATATAATCAAAATTTTCTATTTTGTGATTGGTAATGGTCTCTAGTTCATCTTTGGTCACAAATTTCTTTCTCCTCCACAAGTCTGAGAGATAAACTATCCTATGTTCCTCTAATTTATTTATAATCTCGTTCTTTATGCCTAGGTCATGGACCCATTTTGATCTTATCTTGGTATGTGGTGTTAAGTGTGGGTCCTTGCCTAATTTCTGCCATACTAATTTCCAGTTATCCCAGCAGTTTTTATCAAATAATGAAATCTTATCCCAAAATTTAGAATCTTTGGGTTTGTCAAACACTAGATTGCTATAGTTGACTATTCTGTCTTGTGAACCTAACCTTTTCCACTGATCAACTAATCTATTTCTAAGCCAATACCAGATGGTTTTGGTGACTGCTGCTTTATAATATAATTTTAGATCAGGTACAGCTAGACCACCTTCATTTGATTTTTTTTTCATTAATTCCCTTGAGATTCTCGACTTTTTATTGTTCCATATGAATTTTGTTGTTATTTTTTCTAAATCATTAAAATATTTTCTTGGAAGTCTGATTGGTATAGCACTAAATAAATAGATTAGTTTAGGGAGTATTGTCATCTTTATTATATTTGCTCGGCCTATCCAAGAGCACTTAATATTTTTCCAATTATTTAAGTCTGACTTTATTTGTGTGAAAACTTTTTTGTAATTTTGCTCATATAATTCCTGACTTTCCTTTGGTAGGTAGATTCCCAAATATTTTATGCTATCAACAGTTATTTTGAATGGAATTTCTCTTTGTATCTCTTGCTCTTGGATTTTGTTGGTGGTGTATAAGAATGCTGAGGATTTATGGGGATTTATTTTGTATCCTGCTACTTTGCTAAAATTATGAATTATTTCTAATAACTTTTTAGTAGAATCTCTGGGGTTTTCTAGGTATACCATCATATCATCTGCAAAGAGTGATAGTTTGGTTTCCTCATTGCCTACTCTAATTCCTTTAATCTCTTTCTCGACTCTTATTGCAGAGGCCAGTGTTTCTAATACAATATTGAATAATAATGGTGATAGTGGGCAACCTTGCTTCACTCCAGATCTTACCGGGAAAGGTTCCAGTTTTTCCCCATTGCATATGATGCTTACTGAAGGTTTAAAATATATGCTCCTAACTATTTTAAGGAAAAGTCCTTTTATTCCTATGCTCTCGAGTGTTTTTATTAGGAATGGCTGTTGGATTTTATCAAATGCTTTTTCTGCATCTATTGAAATGATCATATGATTTTTGTTTGGTTGGTTGTTGATATAGTCAATTATGTTAATAGTTTTCCTAATATTGAACCAGCCCTGCATTCCTGGTATAAATCCTACTTGGTCATAGTGTATTATCCTGGGGATGATTTTCTGTAATCTTTTTGCTAATATTTTATTTAAGATTTTAGCATCAATATTCATTAGGGAGATTGGTCTATAATTTTCTTTCTCTGTTTTCAGCCTACCTGGTTTAGGTATCAGTACCATATCTGTGTCATAAAAGGAGTTTGGTAGGACTCCTTCAATCCCTACTTCTTCAAATAGTTTATTTAGCATTGGAGTTAATTGATCTTTAAATGTTTGATAGAATTCAGATGTAAATCCATCTGGTCCTGGGGTTTTTTTCTTAGGGAGTTGATTGATAGTTTGTTCTATTTCTTTTTCTGAGATAGGAGTGTTTAGGATATTTACTTCTTCCTCTGTTAGTTTAGGTAAGCTATATTTTTGGAGGTATTCTTCTATTTCATTTAAGTTGTCGAATTTATTGGCGTAAAGTTGGGCAAAGTAACTCCTAATTATTGCTCTAATTTCTTCTTCGTTAGTGGTGAGTTCTCCCTTTTCATTTTTAAGACTAACAATTTGATTTTCCTCTTTCCTTTTTTTAATCAGATTTACTAAGGGTTTGTCTATTTTGTTGGTTTTTTCATAGAACCAACTCTTAGTTTTATTAATCAATTCAATAGTTTTTTTACTTTCAATTTTATTGATCTCTCCTTTTATTTTTTGAATTTCAAGTTTAGTGTTTGATTGGGGGTTTTTAATTTGTTCCTTTTCTAGCATTTTTAGTTGCAAGCCCAATTCATTGACCTTCTCTTTCTCTATTTTATACAAATAGGCCTCTAGAGATATGAGATTTCCCCTTATTACCGCTTTGGCTGCATCCCATACATTTTGGTATGATGTCTCATTATTATCATTTTCTTGGATGAAGTTATTAATTATGTCTATAATTTGCTGTTTCACCCAATCATTCTTTAGTATGAGATTATTTAGTTTCCAATTATTTTTTGGTCTACTTTCCTGTGGCTTTTTATTGAATGTAATTTTCAATGCCTCATGGTCTGAAAAGGATGCATTCACTATTTCTGCCTTACTGCATTTGAGTTTGAGGTTTTTATGTCCTAATATATGATCAATTTTTGTATAAGTTCCATGAACTGCTGAAAAGAAGGTGTACTCCTTTCTGTCACCATTACATTTTCTCCAGAGATCTATCATATCTAATTTTTCTAGTATTCTATTTATCTCTTTGACTTCTTTCTTATTTATTTTGTGGTTTGATTTATCTAATTCTGAGAGTGCAAGGTTGAGATCTCCCACTATTATAGTTTTACTGTCTATTTCTTCTTGCAGCTCTCTTAATTTCTCTTTTAGGAATTTAGATGCTACACTACTTGGTGCATATATATTTAATATAGATACTTCTTCATTATTCATTCTACCCTTTAGCAAGATATAGTGCCCTTCCTTATCTCTTTTGATTAGATCAATTTTTGCTTTAGCTTGATCTGAGATCAGGATGGCTACCCCTGCTTTTTTGGCTTCACCTGAAGCATAGTAGATTTTGCTCCAACCTTTTACCTTTAACCTGCATGTATCACCCCGCTTCAGGTGTGTTTCCTGTATACAACATATTGTAGGATTCTGGCTTTTAATCCATTCTGCTAACCGCTTCCTCTTTATAGAGGAGTTTACCCCGTTCACATTTATGGTTAAAATGACCAATTCTGTATTACTTGCCATCTTGTTAACCCGGTTTATGCTTTTCTCCCTTCTTACTCCCTTACCCCCTCCCTTACCCCCTTCCCAGTATTAAGCTTGTGAGCTCCCCTTGCTTCTCACAGCCCTCCCTTTTTCAGTATCCCTCCCCCCCCTTAGAGTTCCCCCCCCCCAACTTACCCCTTTCCCTCCCAGTTACCGTATTCCCTTCCACTTAGCTTATTCCTTCCTTTTTCACTTTTCCCTTCTCACTTTTCAATGAGGTGGGAGAAGTTTCACCATAGATTGAATATGTCTAAAATTCTTCTCTTACTGCCAATTCTGAAAGCAGTAAAATACTCACTATTTTCATTCCTCTCCATTCTTTCTCTCAGATTTACTAGGTTTTCTTTGCCTCTTCATGAAATGTAGTACCCCCACTTTCCCTTTTTTCTAGTACAATGTCCTTTCCACACCTAGTTTCTAGAACAAGGTATACATGTATTCTTTATACATCTTTACAGCCGAAATATAGTTCCCAAGATTAATCTTTACCTTTTTAGATTTCTCTTGAGTTCTGTGCTTGTAGATCAATTTTTTTGTTAAGTTCTGGCTTTTTCATCAGAAATAGATGAAATTCGCTTATTTCGTTGAATGTCCATCTTCTTCCCTGGAAAAAGATGCTCAATCTCGCTGGGTAAGTTATTTTTGGTTGCATACCAAGTTCCTTAGCCTTTCGGAATATCATATTCCAGGCCCTTCGATCCTTCAATGTGGATGCTGCCAGATCCTGGGTGATCCTTATTGTGGCTCCTTGATACTTGAATTGGGTTTTTCTAGCCGCTTGCAGTATTTTTTCCTTTGCCTGAGGGTTCTGGCATTTGGCCACTATATTCCTTGGTGTTTTGATTTTAGGATCCCTTTCAGTAGGGGATCGATGAATTCTTTCAATGTCTATTTTACCTTCTGTTTCTATGACTTCTGGGCAGTTCTCTTTGATAATTTCCTGGAAGATAGTGTTCAGGCTTTTTTTTTCATCATACTTTTCTGGAAGTCCGATGATTCTCAGGTTGTCTCTCCTGGATCTGTTTTCCAGGTCTGTTGTCTTCCCCAGAAGGTATTTCACATCCTTTTCCATTGTTTGATTTTTTTGGATTTGCTTGACTGATTCTTCTTGTCTCCTCGAGTCATTCAATTCCAATTGTTCGACCCTGATTTTCAGTGAGGTATTTTCTTCACTCACTTTTTTAAGATCTTTTTCTAATTGTCCAATTGAGTTCTTTTGTTCTGTGGAATTTTTTTCCATTTCGCCAATTTTGTTTTTTAGAGAGCTGTTTTCTGTTTCCAGTTCACTAATCCTATTTTTCAAGGATTTGGTTTCTTTATCCACTCTCTCTTTAACTGACTTCTCCAGGCTCTTTTGCCAAGCCTCCCTCTCCTTTTGCAGAGCCTCCCTCTCCTTTTCCCATTTTTCTTCTAGCTCCCTTGTGAGAGCCTTTTTAATTTCCTCCATGAGATTCATCTGTGCTGAGGGACATAAGGTCTCTTCCTTCGGGGATTCACCTGGGGACTGTTTGTTTTTAGTCTCCTCAGGGTTTGGAGTCTGCTCTTTATCTGTATAAAAGCTGTCCAGGGTTAAATTCTTTTTCAGTTTCTTGCTCATTCTGTCTATTTATCAAAGACAAACTATCAAAGAAACAGAAGGAAAAAAAACCCCTTGAATGGAGGCTGCTTTCTTTGGGGGAGGGGCAGGGTATTCGTGAGGCACAGGTCCTACTGTGCTATGGCGCCTGCGCACTGAGATCCGAGCGCTCTGAGATCCGAGCGGGCTAAGACACTGTGGGGGAGGGGTGGCCAGGTCCCGAGAAACTCCAGCTGTTTGGGATTGTATTCTTCACCCCGGTGTTTTTAGCTTCTCTGCTGGGCTGCTGACTTGCTCCTATAGCAAAGCTCTCACCGCAGAGACGGCTGCGATGGCGTCCTACCCCCTCTCCGCTCCACCCGGTTCTGAGCTGCTATCTGTGCTCTGGTTGCCGCTGCTGCCCGCAGACTGCTTCCAAATACCGTCCCCGCCCTCGCGCAAAAACAGACCTTTCTTGACGAGTCTCAAGGATGGTTTCTCTTGGTAAGTAATTGTATGGTTTTTTTTCAGTCGAGCATTAATTCAGAGGCATGAAATGAAATGAATAGTGAGAGAAAAACACGGAGATTACACAGAAGTGTATTTCCTCTCCGCCATCTTGGCCGGAAGTGTTGTTTATTTTTCTAAAAGTATCCACAGTATAATTTGAAAATTTTACCTGCTTCAAAGAAATAATGTTTGTTACATTTAAAATATTTCAGGAAGGCAGAATCAAGACAGTAGAGTAGCAGGAAGAAGTTCCAGATAGGCTCACCAGGCCTTTTCCATAAAGATTTAGAAACCACCCCAAACCAAATTCTGATGGGGAAATCCCAAGAAGAAGTCCCAAGTCCTGGCAAGTGAGGGAGGAACAGAGAGAGATATGTGGGCCCTGGGGAAGATAGCAGATTGCTTGCCATCTTGGGGAAGGGTGTGGGGGAGAAAAATTTTGTACACAAAGTTTTGCAAAAATGAATGGTGAAAAGTATCTTCTGATATTTTGGAGAAAATAAAATACTGTTTTAAAGTAAATAATACAAATCTGAGATATCACCTAAAATTAATAAAAAGTTATATCAAACTGTCTTAGTGAAAAAAGTTTTCACTGAAATGCAAATTAAGACCACTCTGAGGTACCACTACACACCTCTCAGAGTGGCTAATATCACAGGAAAAGAAAATGACGAATGTTAGACAGGTTGTAGGAAAACTGGGATACGAATAAATTGTTGATGGAGTTGTGAACTGATTCAACCATTTTGGAGAGCAATTTGGAACTATGCCCAAAGGGTTATCAAACTGTCCATACCCTTTGATCCAGCAGTATCTCTACTGGGGTCTTTATCTCAAAGAGGCCAAAAGGGAGGGAAAAGGATCCACATGTGCAAAAATGTGTGTGGCAGCCCTTTTTGTAGAGGCAAGGAATTGGAAACTAGTGTATACTGATTGGTTGGAGAATGGTTGAATAAGTTATGGTATATGAATATTATGGAATATTATTGTCTTATAAGCAATGATCAGCAGGATGATTTCAGAGAGGCCTGAAGAGACTTACATGAACTGATGCTGACTGAAGTGAGCAGAACCAGAAGATCATTGTACACGGCAACAACAAGATTATACTGTGGGGAATAGATAAGGTAAGA